>NC_085873.1:49079347-49091847 GCF_034702125.1 Engraulis encrasicolus | reverse complement strand
TGTCCCCTACGGAATTTACAATAGGCAGCTCCCCAGACCTAATCTCACTTGTGATTAGGTCTGGTGTTAACCAGGCAAGGGAGGAATAGGGCCCGGGCATGTTTGGCTTAAAGGGGCCCCTGATGGGGAGGAATAGGGCCCGGGCATGTTTGGCTTAAAGGGGCCCCTCATGGGGAGGAATAGGGCCCGGGCATGTTTGGCTTAAAGGGGCCCCCCCTCGTAATTAGCGGCGCAGAACTGACTCATTGGTGGGTCCCGCACCCTCTTTATAGAAATGTAAAAAAAGAAAATATATACTGTATATATNTTTTTCATTATTATTATTTTTTTACATTTTGGAAAATATGAGGGTGAGGGGCCCACCGGGAAATGCCCTTTATGCCAGATGGCCAGTCCAACCCCAGAGATTCTTTCAGTATATAGATATATGCCAATGTAATAGGTTGCTATGGGCACCTAACGTGACCAGGTTCCGGTTTGCCTAAAGGGGTGTGTCATAATACTCCTAGCATTGAATAGAACAGTCCTTAGGTCTGCCTAGGTCTGCCTAAAGGGGGATGCCCCCCCCTCCCCCTTGCAATAATAGAACCCTGAAACAATGGGCCAATGGAACCTCTCTCTCTCTCTACTCTCTCTGGCAGCCCTGCCTGGATCCGTTGGGTATTGGAGATGCACAGTGGTGGATGGTGGATGGTGGTGGTGGACCCCACAGCTCTCTATGACAACACACATCCTCTGACCCAGTTCTCTTTGCCAGTTATCTTTATGTGTGTGTGTGTGCGTGTGTATGTGTGTGTGTGTGTGCGTGTGTATGTGTGTGTGTGTGTGCGTGTGTGTGTGTGTGTGTGTGTGTGTGTGTGTGTGTGTGTGTGTGCTCGCGCGCGTGTGTGTCTGTCTAAGTGTGTGTGTGTGTGTGTGTGTGTGCATGTGCGTGTGTGTGTGTCTGTGTGTGTGTGTGTGTGTGCGCGCACATGTGCGTGTGTGTGTCTCTATGTGCGGTAAGAAGTAAGAGTGTGGTAAGATTTGTGTGTATTTGTTTATGCGGGCCTGCGCTTGTCCTTGTAAGCATGTGCTGTATTCTCGGATCACCAAGGTGATTGCACAGTTTGTGTGTGTGTGTGTGTGTGTGTGTGTGTGTGTGTGTGTGTGTGTGTGTGTGTGTGTGTGTGTGTGTGTGTGTGTGTGTGTGTGTGTGTGTGTGTGTGCGTGCGTGTGTGTGCGTACGCACGTGTGTGTGCATCCGTGAGTACTTGCTTGCGTGTATGCATGCATGATAGTTGATTGCGTGTGTGTGTGTGTGTGTGTGAGTACTTGCTTGCATGCATGGTAATTGTGTGTGTGTGTGTGTGTGTGTGTGTGTGTGTGTGTGTGTGTGTGTGTGTGTGTGTGTGTGTGTGTGTGTGTGTGTGCCTCTGCACGCGTGTGTATGTGTGTGTGTGAATACCCCTGCATAATCAGCCCTCAGGGTCACACTGCTACCCCTGCATGGATGAGACAGAGCCATGAAAGCCCACAGGATCAATAAAACACTTCCTATTTCACCTGGCCTGGCAAGACAGACTTAAACAAAAATGTAAGAGCACAACGTTTCGTACTCTCAGTCCTTCATTAGGGCCAAAACATACCAAGGCGGAACGGAACATTCGCGGGACGAACGCGGTCTTTCTGCTTAGTTTCGGCCGGCGTGTTTTTCTCTGCCTTCCACACTGACAGCTTCGGCGTGCGCGGCCAGTCCTGTTCAACCCCTCCCCACAGCCAAAGCTCTAGCATGCTACTCTGCCATTCATTTGAATGAGACACCGGCGGTCACCGGCGTGAAAAATTCGCTCGAGTTCTATTTTCCAAATGCAGCGCGGCGCGGAGCCGGCTCCCACGCCGCTGACGCTCGACTACCGCCGGTTGGTATATAAGGACAGATATCTTTCAAATTATTTTCACCGACGCCGGTAAAAAACGCGGCCGTTCCACGACGCTTTACCGCCCTGGTGTGTAAGACCCCTGTGTGGTTGCACTCCGATGAAGGACTGAGAGTCGTGCTATTACATTTTTGGGAGCATCAATCAGTGTTGCGGACCTTTATTGTCCTTTCAGCTGTGTTATGTTTGGTTCAGCACCTGTGCTAACTCATGTGCGCGCATTCTCTGACTTTTTGGATTAACCCATTGATGCCTGATGTTGCGTTGCGCAACATTGGCCCTGGCGCCTGGAGTTGCATTACGCAACATTCAGGCTCATGAGATTTGAGACAACTTCATTAAAAATCTCTGTTTGTTCGAGATGAATGAACACATTCTAATGACAGGTGAGGGTCGTAGCGTTTAAATGCAACTTAGTGCATATTTTTATGTGCTTCAGAAGCTGAGATGTTAGGTTTTTATTGGCTGAGGGCAGCTTTTCTTAAAAAGGGCTCAGGCATTCAGCACCCTTTTTTTTGCAGGTGCCTTAGGCGTCAATAGGTTAAACAAAATATTAGCCTGGAATCGCTCGGTTCAGATATCTGAGGGCTGTGGGTGGGACCAAAACTGCTATTGTTATGATTACGATTGTCATGATTAATACAACACTTCGTCCTTCACCTAGCCTGATGGAGGAATCTGAGCCAGACAAAACAATTTTATATTTTTGGGGCTTTTTGGCCTTTATTGTAGAATAACGTGACCGCGGTTTGGAATCGAGCCAGGGTCCCTGGCTAGCATAACGCTACAACGTCTTAGCCATTTCAGGCACGCCCAAAGGGCCGCCTAAAAACAAAACATTAGTCTGGAATCACGCGACTCAGATAGCTCAGAGCTGTGGCTGGGACCAATTTGTTGCCGTTATTGTTCAAGTTGCCCCTGCACTGCACTAGCCAACGATATGACCAATCAAACGAGTGCTTTCTCAACACTTTGGGAGTTGCGAGTTGAGTTTGAGAGTTGAACTGAACACTCTTCATTTTGGTCATTGTAACTTTTGAACTATCACTGTGCCTGCCACTGTAAATGTTGCTGTGCACAGTAGCCACTCTTCTCAAGTCAATATTTCTCATCTTTAAAGCTCTCTTTGTTATGATTTATCGTTTATTTAAGAAGTGATTGATTGTTTATTTAGTAAATTAGTCAGACACAGTGACTACACGCCATAATTATGTAAAGTAGAAGTATAAGTACTCTTACAAAGTTGAAATCATGTAATATCTTCCACTAGTGTTGTAATTGCTCTTACAGTACTTTACACAACAGAAAAAAAGTGGAGTTTCTAGCCCTTATGTTGTGTTCGGGTCATTTTTGACCCGTTTTCAAGTTTTAGTGTGAAAAAAACACACTTTCCTTTATTTTCTTGGAATAAGGCTTCATCTAATCCTCAGTCACAATCATTTCAACACAAAAAAAATATGTTTTATCATTTTAGTAAATTTTAAAGGTCCAAAAAAAAAAAAGTTACATCTGTGGTGTTCGGGGGTCAAAATTGACCCGGTATAGATTTTTGGTTGTTTTATGCATTTCTGAAAAGCTGTTGGTTGCCCTTTGTCTTCAGTTTGGTGATTTATGGTGAGGAAAATATATTTCTTGCCTGAACTTTTTTTTTGCCAGCTTTTTGATATTAAAAATCCAATATGGCCGCCGGACAGTCCCATACACTACAATATGTCATATCTCCTGTTGTGAAAGGAGTACAGATGTATTTCTGGTGTCTACTCATATGTTTTCATGGTCAGGGAATCCATTTCTGCATTATATAATGAGATTTTTTGCACATTTGTTTGCAAAATACATTTTTGCACATTATTTTTTCCAAAAAACGTATCAAAAATTCACAATGGCACCCAAACCTGTAGAACTGGTCTTATACTTTCCATAAAGTTGATGTGGCAATGACATAATGGTCCATGTTCATGGCATAGGGGATTCAGATGAATAGTGTGACTTTTTTCATGTTCATTGAGGTGTTCATTTCCAATACCTTTGCATTAGATTGGCGGAATAGCTGTGACTCTGACAGAATTGTTATTTTGTATATTTACCACACTAAAATCATATAAATATTGAAAAACACCAAGTCAACATATTTAAACATTAATTTTATGCACTGAAAAACTAATTTAGTTGACATTTGGTCTTTATCCTGCTATAAATCTCTTTGGGTTGGTTTGGACCCGAACACCACAAATGCCACTCTTGATGATATTTTTTAATATTAGAGAAAAACTAATAAAATAAATGTGGGGATTGTTGTACTCTCATATCAGCTGTAATACATGGACAACATAATCACTAATTGTATCACTTTGGAAGGTATTAATAGTGAATTTATGCAGATTTTGATAGTTTTGGTCATCAAAAACGATTTGCATAATGTAAGATAAAAGATCTTTAAAGTCAAAAAGATGAATACATCAAGTAATATTTCCATGGATATGAATACATACCAAGTTAGCCATGAGATGAAAAACAATATTTGAGGATAACTAGTGTTTTTAGGTATTTTATAGCTGAGTTTTGTTATCACGGGTCAAAAATGACCCGAACACCACAGGTGTATGCAGCTTATGAACACAACACAAGGGCTAATACACCGCTATGTCGGTCAGTTGTCCATGAGTCAGACTCTGGTTTGTTCATTGGAAGGTTAGCGCATGGTGTAGGCTAAGTGTGTTGACCTCGTTTCCTTTTTCTGCTTGGCCAAACCACTTTATTTAATATCTCTGGCAGCATGGTCTCTAGTGCGGGGGATCAAAGCTGTACTGTATACTCTTTGCGTATGAAAGTGCATCTGTGAAAACTCCTGAGTCTCTGAGTGAAAAGGCCAGCGCTTTACCAGCAAAGGTCAATGGTAGGGCATCATGAGTAGGCAGGCAACTGAGCTTTCTTTTTATTGATTTACTGTATTTCACTGTTAGGGGGTTTCGCTTTATTTTACCGTACCCTGTTACATAATTTACGACCAGTGTATCAATGTCTGTAACCCCATGTACTTACACATACTTGTACACATAACCAGGGCCGGATTAAGATGGCCTGGGGCCCCTAGGCTACAAGTTGATGTGGGGCCCCTCGGAAAACAAATTTACATGGACAGTGTCATAATTACATGCTAGGAATTAGGGACAACACATCTACCAACTACTCAACATGACGGGTGAATATTTCAATATTGCATCTTGTCATAATTCTGCAATTTCTCACTGTTGAACAATAGGGAGGCCCATGGCAGGTGGGGGGCCCCTAGGCTGCAGCCATATCTAGCTTGTGCATTAATCCGGCCCTGCACATAACGTACTTACACACTGTGGCTGTGTGGTTAGCGTAGGAGTTTTAAATAATATGTGCAGACCATTGTGAGAGCATATGGTGCCATAGTATAAGTTTTTTATGTAAACAAGCCACTGGCTGAAAGGCAGAATTGGGTCCATTATATTGTATGTTTTGAGAGGGACTCCTTTCAGATGACTTTGTCTCTCCTCCGGCCAAATCTGTCAATGTACGTTAGATGGTTTCTGTAAAATGTAAGGTGTGACTATTTCTATCTGCATTCTTATGTTTCCTTGAGGTGTCAAAGGTCATATTGAAAGGGATGCGCATCACATTGTCTGATGCTTTCAAAACCATCCTGTTGTTTAGGTACATGGTATTGATTACAGCCCCCAGAGCCATGGCAGTTAAGTGCCATGCTCAAGGGCACTTCAGCCACGGAGGATGCTGTAGGTCAGAGGGCACCATCATGTAGTATTGTTCCTGCCGTAGGTATGGCATTCTTATATCAAGAGCATCTGCCTCTTGCCATATGGTTGGGTTCCGCCTTGCTTCACAACAACCATGTGGAGCCACGCCAGTGTTTCTCAACCTTTTTTTAGGCGAGGCACCCTTTCAATTCAGGAAAATTTCAAGGTACCCCATACCAACAAGCTGTAACATGGCATCGCATCCGATACCACACAAGCTTAGAAAAGTAACACATTTGGAGACGTCACACGACCTACGTTCGAAGTTGCAGCTGACTGGGGCGACCTATATTTACTTTATTGTGCGTAAATGGCAAATGAAAGATTCCACTGACTAGCATTAACTTATCAATTTAGACAAATGTGTATTATATTACATAATTTATTCATCAGCCACGTTTCCGCGGCACCCCTGAGTGGAGACTGCGGCACCCCAGGGTGCCCCGGCACCCCTGTTGAGAAACACTGAGCTACGCCATTGGCCTAGTTCTCCGAGTGCATGTTTGTTTGTTTTTTGTTTTTTTTGTTTTTTTTTTCAAAAGTCCTTGCACGTAATTGGAGAAACAACTTGTCTGACATTTTTAATGAGCTGCTACTTTCACTGCTCACAGATTCGAACATTTACAGTTAAAATCCGTTAGAATAAATATCTGTGAGTGAGCCCATGTGAGTCACCATTGTTGCTGAAACAGCTGTTGTGTTTCACAAATATTTCTCTCTCTAAATGTTGACTACGTCACATCAACGAAAACCCAGCGCCAGGCTACATCTCCCTAGCCAGGGCCGTAACAGACATTTTGAAATACAGAGGTCAAATACTGCATGCTTTACTGCATACTGTACATTTAGAATGCTTCAAACACTTCAGTCAAACTCTTACGTTTGTTTTCATTAATCACTGCCTTGAGGATGAAAGAGGGTGGCTTAAACAGACTGAATTTATCATTGTTGATCATATATCGATGTTCATCATAGATACATTTTACATTACTGAAAATAAAATACAGAGGACATGACCTCTGTGTCCTCAATGGTAGTTACGGCCATGTCCCTTACCACAGTCAACAGTCACAGTCAATCAGGGATGTAACTCCAGATTCTTGGCCCTCTGTACAACCAGCCCAAATACAATATAATGGATTTATATTACATTAATATGGGCCACCATATGCCACTATATTCCAGCAAAGGCCCCCCTTACATGGAGCGTGCCATACCGTTTTAATGTGCACCCCTTTCACAGCCATAGTCCATGAGTCAGTGCCCCACAGGGATGCATAAAATAACAATAATAGCAATGTTCTTAAGAGATGCCGGGGATTATAATAATGCAGTTCTTAATTAAAGAGAGTGTTGTGTAGCTTGTTGTTGGTTATATTTTGGTACACTTAGTTATTCTATTTATTTATTTTACTTAGGGGCCGTTTGTACGAGAACGATTGAGAAGGAAGACGACAGAATATTTTATTAAAAGTGCCTTTCATTTAGACGGCGCCGCCGCCGCCGCCGCCGGGGCATGAAGACCCAAAAATCTGAGGACTCCTTCCAGAGTGTAGAGTTTTGAAGACGGGCCGAGTTGAGTCTCCGTCTAAATGGCCAAAACGCTAAACTGTCAAATTAGAATGTGTCAAATTAGAATGCTCGCGGACATGCCCGGGTTCTATCACACCGCCACCCAGCGGTCTGGAATGTATAGACAGTAGAATACCACATACTCTTGCGCAGGGGTCCCCAACCTTTCTGGGTCTGAGGGCTACCAAGGGCTACCCGAGTGCTACCAAGGGCTACCCAAGGGCTACTTTTGTTCAAAATCCTCCACTGATATCTTGACATCATTCCCAAATCACACTATGATTGAATGATGATTTGCTTATAGGTTATAAAGAAATAATCTTATATTTAAATGAGGAAAAACACTAACTGTGACTAAAATCTGGTAGTCGTCACTATTTATTAACATCCTTGGAGGGCACCTCGGAAGCTCCTGGAGGGCTACCTGGCGCCCGTGGGCACCACGTTGGTGACACATACTCTTGCGTCTTCATATAAACAAAGATTTCCCCATAAGAATGCTCGTCTAAACGCGAATTAAAAAATGAAGACAAGACGCCACTTTTGCGTCTTCTCTTCTCCCCCCCAGGAGTCCCCGGCCCACACTTTGCAAACCACTGAGCTAGACTACAAAAGGAACAGGGCAGTACGTGAGCATACGCATGCAGATAGAATGCCCTTTAAAATTGAACAACACTGCTCAGAAGAGAATGCTTTAACACTGTGAACATTGTGAAATGTTGTAGCTATCTAAAATAGACGTGACGCTTTTTTTATGCAGTTTTTGAAATGGCAGGAAGAAACACATGATTCTGACACATCAAGAGAAAGAGGATGTTACAAAGTCTAAACTCGATTTGACAAATTACACAATTACTGCCTTATTGGCTTTGTCTGGTGGGGCCGCCCATCATTCAGTCTGCATTGTCTTCACTCCTTTATTGCTCTTTTCTTTGTGTTTCTTTGCTTTTTTCCACACCAGTCTAGTTTTTTTTTTCTTCTTTTTATTGATTTCCTTTCTTCTTGATTTTTTTTTCCCTTCTCCCCCTCCTCCTTTTTGTCCATTTTGTTCGTTGCTTGTCTCCAGCACAGAGGCAGACTTTCCATTAGGGCAAACCTAGGCAATTGCCGAGGGCCCAGACCAAATCTGTCCTCCTTCGGGGCCTCAACTGTCATACCAGTTGCGTAAAACACACACAAAAATTAGCTTGATCTTTATTTGTGACTTGTGTAAAGTATTCGAAGATATGAGACAAATACATGAAAATAGCACCAAAACAGAATTATATTTCTTTATTATATGGTTGTGACGTCATCTGTCGAATGCTCCATTCATTTCAACGGGGCTCCCCAACGTTCGGACGTCTGTTATTTTTCGATAACGGACGGGTTGGTCTATAACAGACCGCTGTCAATGGCAACAAGACTTTTCACTGCTAAAGCGACTTTTCAACAAGACTCTAATCAGCTGCTGTGATAGACAGCATCCGTTGTCCTGGCTACCGCTGTCAATGGCAACAAGACGTTCACTGCTAAAGCCACTGGCTTGTATACAAGTCAGTGGCTAAAGCGAATGTTTCATATCACTCCGCAGGGGGTCCGGTCTTTTGTCACTCTAATCAGCTGCTGTGATAGACAACACCTGTTGTCCTGGCTACCTAGCTGTTGCCTAGCGGTGTTCCACAACGGCACTGTTTTGTTTTTTGCAGCAACAATCTTAACATTAAATAGGTCTAAAGAAATGTCCCCGCCATGTGTGAATCATTTAAGTATATCCATATAATAAGCGGGTTAACTTTCGGCGAGTCGGTCGCTTTGTGGAATAGCAGCACTTCAGAGAGAACAAGACCCCTCCGCTCCGCGTCGGGGTCTAAAGATTCTCTCTGTCGTGCTGCTATTCCACGGTAGCGACCTTCTCGCCGAACGTTAACCCTTACATAATGACTTTTGAGGGCCCCATGTTTATATTTCGCCTAGGGCCCCAAAATGGCTCGATCTGACCCTGCTCCAGCATTGACGATTTGCTCTTCCGTGTTTTGCCTGAAATGTGGACCACCACCACAGCAAAGAAAAGCAACATCCCTACTGGGGTATCTCTTCTTCCCTCTCCATCTCTCTCTATCCCTCTGTCTTTGCCTTTTCACGTCCGGCCTCACACTGTCTTATCGTCCTATAGGTCTGTGTTCACTCTTTCACTTATGCCTTGCTTCGCCATACAAAGTCTGACACATATGCACGCACACACACATACACACACACAAACACACACACACACACACACACAAACACACACACACAAACACACACACACAGACAGTTATGATCTTGCTGTGTCTCCATCTCTGTAATGGCTCGCTCGCTAGACAGGCACACACACACACACACACACACACACACACACACACACACACACACACACACACACACACACACACACACACACACACAAACACACACACACGCACACACACGCACACACTGACACAATACCCACACAATTCAGCCACACGCCTGCTATCTCTTTCTCTATCTCTCTCTGAGGGCTGTTGTTTATTGCTGTGATTTACTGTGTGTTGGTGGGGCAGAGGCAGAGCCTGTGACTAGCTTACCCAGTGTCTGGGGAATAACTTGTAGCCTTTCTAGGTCAAGCATGCTAACGAATTAGCCCCCTGGCAGCATCAGACCAATTTTTCAGCCAGCCTACAAGTGTGTACACTGTGTCTGTGTGTGTGTGTGTGTGTGTGTGTGTGTGTGTGTGTGTGTGTGTGTGTGTGTGTGTGTGCGCGTGTTCAAGAGTGTTTAACCAGCTCAAATGCAAACTAATTGGCCGTGTTTTTTGTTTTTGCTCAGTATAAACATACAGTATTTCAGTTCAGTGAATTCCAGTCTCCTCCAGTTCTCTTCTGCGCACTCCTTAAGCTTTCCGTTAGTGTGGTCCACTTAGGGGACGATTATAAGCCAATGTGCTGCATTGCTATTTTATTCACCATTTACAATGACACTTTTCTTTCTTCCCCCTTCATTGTCTTGTTAAGTGCGCACAGTAGATATTGCATAACTTCAACAAAAGTACCCAACTGGGAACAGCATAATGATGATTGGCTAGAGTCCCGAAACATTTGTTTTTTTCAGCTTTTTCAATAACAATAGACAGTTTTCCCTGATTTACACAGATTTTTGTGTGTGTAACTGCTTTCCTTTCCTAATGTTTTTTTAAATTATTATTTTGGAATTACGCACCGAACAAAACACTCTAAAAGGCACAGCAGGTATGGATGCCATATTCACCTGCTACACTTAGCCCGTTAAGACAAGCCCCCAATTGTCAATTAGCTGTTATCAGAATGGCCTTGACCAAGTCAAAATGTGTTACTACCTATAAAGGCTCTGTGTGGTAGTCATAGTAGTGCAGTACTATGGTTATACAACGTTCCATGGGCCCTATTATAAATCAGCTGTTATCAGAATGGTCTTGACCAAGTCAAAATGTATTACTACCTATAAAGTCTCTGTGTGGTAGTCGTTGTAGTGCAGTACTGCGGTTCTACAACCCTCCAGGGTGTGGAATGAACATCATGAAGCATTATGCCGTGTACAGACCAAGAGCGAATGAAGCGACGGAAGCCATTATTTCTGTATGGAGGGCACGCGACCTGCGCTACCAAAGCGAATTCGCCAGGAGCGAAGCTTCTTGCGCGACCAGAGCGAATTTTGACGATTAAACTTAATCTAATCGCAGGCGAATTCGCTCTGACGCTGTTCGGCGAAAACCAATCGGAACGTTCATATCTCCGAATGTCCCAGGCTGTCAAGCCAGAGCCGTTATGTGATTAGCTGAATCAAACATGTCAATGCTGCGTCTCGAGCGAATACAGCGAATTCAAGGCGAAACTTCTTCTGCTACCCACGCTACCAGGCAGCGTAGTTCGCTCTTGGTCTGGACACGGCATTATTGGGCTGCTGAGTAACAACTTCAACAGTGTTGCTGCATATGGCTCTGATAACCTAGCCTGATAAACCAGCCTAAATGTGAGACCGAAGTAATTTAGTCTGGCCCAGATGAACGTTACCTCGGACGATTGCTGATGAGAACAACCTGTTGTTTTTTTTCAAACCGTGCCGATGCTCTGACCAATCGGTGATCTTTGCCGTTGATGTGCTTTCTCAACGGTGTTGCAAGCTTCGTCGTCACTCCCTCAAAACCCTGCCCGCTTTGATTCAAAACAAATCTCTGCGTTGTAATTGGTTTTGCCAGACTCAAGGCACAGTGTTCAAAATGTTCTCAGAACCGAGGCCAGACCCACTCGCAGCTGAAAAATTTCGGCGCCCAGCGGATGGCGCTGGTTTACCAGGCTACAGATAACCCATTTTAGACTAAGGCCCCTACCACCTGCAACAAATGACCTCAGCCTATACAAACCTAAATATCGCAGCCCTCAAAGCATATAAAAAAACGTTGAAATAAGTTGAGTTAAAAAGCTACTGACGCTCATCTTGCATTATAATGTGTTCATTCAGCTCTAGCATACAAGATTTTTTAATTAAAAAAACTCAAATCTCAAGAGCTTGAATGCAGCGTTTATGACGCTTCAGGCGCCCGGCTCAAACAGCGTATACGCAGCATCATGGGTTAATTAACAGTCTAGAAATGACTGTCACAACGCTGCAAATAAAATACTTTTTTTTTACAAGCGTAGACAGTGAAGGAGGCCATCTGTCTGTCCTCTACACCCAGACTCCCCGCTTCTCTGGTAGGAAGAAAGGACACTGAATAGTGATCGAGGGCTTGATCCTTTCTTTTCTACATGGCATTATGCTGTGTTTCTTTTTGTAATCTGTAGAGCAGGGGGGATATACAGTATAGTGTAGAGCAGGGGGGGATATACAGTATCGTACTGTGTCTCCCATTGCCGGACTGTTGTAGTTGACGAGGTTGCACGTTCGATCCCCGAGGGGGGTGAACAGGTGCAAGATGACCTCCGTCACTCTAGCATACAAGAATTTTTAATTTAAAAAACTCAAATCTCAAGAGCTTGAATGCAGCGTTTATGACGCTCCAGGCGCCAAAGGCTCAAACAGCGTATACGCAGCATCATGGGTTAATTAACAGTGTAAAAATGACTGTCACAACGCTGCAAATAAAATACTCTCTTTTTTTACAAGCGTAGACAGTGAAGGAGGCCATCTGTCTGCACAATCCATCCAGACTCCCTGCTACTCTGCTCGGAAGAAAAGACACTGAATAGCG
>NC_085873.1:49066847-49076847 GCF_034702125.1 Engraulis encrasicolus | reverse complement strand
AACGTTTCGATCACGCTGGATCTTCATCAGACATATGCTTTTTAAATAATAAAGTTTATTTTTGGAGCTGATCAGCAGTGTGCAGACCTACCTTTTTCAACAGTTACCTTAAATGTACTCTTGTGCCCGAGGCCAAACAGTGCCTGATGTAGAGTGCTGTGTCTCTGTCTCGCTGTCTCTCTCTCTCTCTCTCTCTCTCTCTCTCTCTCTCTCTCTCTCTCTCTCTCTCTCTCTCTCTCTCTCTCTCTCTCTCCAACCCTATCTCGCGCCAGTCGTAAAGTCTTCACGAAAAAAATGGGGGAATTTCTGGGGGAAATTATGTACAAGGACGTGGTGAATTCACGATATTGCCCGTGTTTCGTGGTTGATTTACGGTTTCAGTCTCGTGGTTGATTTACGATATGCATTGAAAACTACGTGGTTGATTTACGATATGCATGCGTTGGCATTTGCGCATCGCTTGAATTCCGGTGCATATAACAAAAGCTGCCACACCGGCCGCCTCCCGATTTAAAACACAGCTGATAGCCTGATTACACTCATGCCCGTAGCCCTACTCCACACCGCTGATAGCCTGATTACACTTCATTTTATTATTGCCCGTGTTTCGTGGTTGATTTAAGATTTAGATTTTGGCATTTGAAAACTACGTGTTTTGATTTACGATATGCATGCATGTAGTCTACAACTTCTGTTTAAAAATGACACTGGGAGACTCATGCCCGTAGCCCTACTCCACACCGCTGATAGCCACACCGGCCGCCTCCCGATTTAAAACACAGCTGATAGCCTGATTACACTCATGCCCGTAGCCCCTACTCCACACCGCTGATAGCCTGATTTACACTTCATTTTTATTATTGCCGTGTTTCGTGGTTGATTTAAGATTTAAGATTTGGCATTTGAAAACTACGTGGTTGATTTACGATATGCATGCATGTAGTCTACAACTTCTGTTTAAAATGACACGGGGAGACTCATGCCCGTAGCCCTACTCCACACCGCTGATAGCCTGATTACACTTCATTTTATTATTGCCCGTGTTTCGTGGTTGATTTAAGATTTAAGATTTGGCATTTGAAAACTTGGTGGTTGATTTACGATATGCATGCATGTAGTCTACAACTTCTGTTTAAAATGACACGGGGAGGGAGTGACATAAGCCGCCTTCGGATTTAAAACACCGCTGGTAATTACACTCCTGCCCGTAGGCTATCTATGAATTTACATGAAGCCGCCCACCGGCGATTTGAAGCCACGGGTAGGACTACTGCGACAGAAGATTTGAGTCTCGTGGTTGATTTACGATAGGCCTATGCATGCGTTGGCATTTGAAAACTACGTGGTTGATTTACGATATGCATGTAGTCTACAACTTCTGTTTAAAAATTACACGGGGAGGGAGTGACATAAGCCGCCTCCGGATTTAAAACACCGCTGGTAATTACACTCCTGCCCGTAGGCTATCTTTGAATTTACATGAACCGCCCACCGGCGATTTGAAGCCACGGGTAGGACTACAGCGACAGAGGCGTGGGTTAGGGTGCGGGGTTAGGGTGCGGGGTTGTCCACCGAAGTCCGACAGATGGTCACCCTATGATCATATGCCCAGACGTTGATGCTCCACTGATGGTGATGCACGCACCACTCCTATTCACCTTTTCTCTGAAAGATGCTGATGCTGATGTAGGCCTAGTCACCACATTGACCAGTGGTTTCAAAGTGTGTGTGTGTGTATGTGTTGTGTGTGTGTGGGGGGGGGGAGGGGGGGGGGGGTGTCACAAAGTGTTGATTACTGTATTATTTTTATGTGTTCTTTCTATCTAGGGGTTGTAGGTTTTAATCCCACCCTAACCTCTCCCTACACCTCCATCCATGGTTGAAGTGCCGTTGAGCAGGACACCTAAACCCCAAGCATTGCTAGAGGGACTTTAACCTTGAAAAGTAATACCGGCAATTCATAATGTAATGTTTAAGCCTTTAAATGGATAGAAGAATTGACTTTGAATATTAGGCTATTAAAGACACACTATACATTTCATATGCAAGAACCTACCAAGTAAAGAAACTCACACGAGAGGCATGTTCAAACATTCAAGTATTTATTTACAACACAAAACATACACATGCAGCAGTGGAACAAACAAAAAAAGTCCCCCCCCCCCACACACACACACACACATACACACACACAGCACATTCCACTGGCTGAATAACTCACAGCAATCACTTAGTTCTTGGTGGAATGGCAATAGCTTAACAGAGTTTTTTAACAGTTTAATTTAAATGTTGTGTTTTTCTGTCCTGGGTGCTACTGAGGGCATGAATGCCAGTGCTGCTGCTGGGGGTGACATGGATGGCACTGCTGCTGCACTGGAGATCAGGATGGAGGAGACAGAGGAGAGCAGGACAGAGAGAGGCTGTTGGTGTGTTGGAGAAAGCAGGAGAAAGGAGACAGCTGCGGGTGTCTTGGAGGAGATGATGGAGGGAATAGGGATAATAAGTAAATATTACAGCAGTTATAACTTCATGCTGTCTAATGTTCCTTGTGTCAATATCATTTTAAGAAATGTCCCATTTAAAGAAACACTTACAAAATGCAGACAAGTGAAAATGTACTCACTTCTTTTTATATCATACTACAGTAATTACAGAAGATATCAAACATTGGTATTCAAAGTATTCTTTCAAAACACTTTACCAAGGAATGATGATTGATGATTCCAAACCGTCTCAGATTAAAGAACTAGAAAGATGACAAAGACAGAAAATGGATTAGGGAAAGATTAGTAGCTAAGGGATACATTAGCATGCCCCTTCACACTCTGTGAGGTAAAACAAAGTAAGTTGGACATTGTGTTTTTCCCATGCAATGTTTGTTTTCTCTACACCGTACCTACACTCCGTTTTCTTCCTCACTGGTGTATGAGAAATCACTGCTGTGTACATCGTCCTCATCCCGTCATCTCCCTTTGCCCTTCCTCACAAGATGGCCTATTGGTCCCCTGTGGGCTTTAAAACAGCCCTGTACTTGCCACAGCAGAAAGATGGACGATTGTCAGGTCATGAAGCCGTCTTCGACAGAAGGCAGAAAGGCCCTCATTTTGTGACTCTGCAGATGCAACATCAAAAATACGACGACAAACACATGGCATGTCAGAATACACCTCCAAGTTGAACAGTGCAGATAAATGTCAAAGAAAGAAAAAAAAATTCTCATTTTTTTTTTTTGATGGTACATATACAGTAGGTTTGACAATTGCAACTTACCTGCCGATGACATCTTTGCTTCTAGACAAGACATCAATCTTTTCAGTGATGTAGTGTGCTGTTCCATCTCCTTCACGAGGAATCCTTTCTCTTCTTCAAGCGCTTCCTGCGCATCGAGGCCACAAAGTAGGCATGCTTGTCCTCAAGTCTGACTGAAAGGCAAAGAGTAGAGTAGAGTAGAGTACAGACATATTAACAGCATTGTTGTTCCCTTACAAGTGTGAAAAAGTACTAGTAAATTAATCCAGTTTCTGTTGGTTTGAATACTAATTAGATGGGCCTGTAACACCCTTGATGGCCCCACCCCCCCTGTCACTTTTCCATGTGGTAATTGTCAGTATGTAATTGAAAACTGGCAGTTTCAAGATTTGTAATGGTGTCACTTAAATGTTTGAATGACAAAAAAAAACACTTGAGTAGCCTAAAACAGAATAAATGAACAATTCTCTTACCACTCCCCTGCACATCCCACGGCCAAAAAACAGCTGGTCCATCTCCTGACAATGATCGCTCCACGGTTCCAATGTCGATTGTCGTTGTTGGCGATGCACTGTTGAAGGTGGCAATGTCTTTAAGAAGCCTGTTTCTTAACAACAGTCATCTCGCTCCGCAGACGATGACGCAACTGACCACTGTCTGGAAAACAATCAGAAAATACAAGGACTGAGAGGTTATGCGTAAGCTGCACTAACTAAAAAATCCTGAAATACTTTCTATGGACATTACAAAGATACCATTCTTTCGGTACAGAGCTTGCTTCCTCTGTCGAAGGTTAAGATAGCGGCCCTCTATGTCCTGCTGCAGCTTCAAAGGGCGTGTTCTTACTGTGAATATAAAGACAAACCTGTGAGTTGTCAAAAGTCAATGAATCTGCCAAACCTGTAGCTGGTAAATGTAAGACATTAACATTAGCTCAAGATGAAATGAAATACAATACAGGCTGCCGTTTTCACACCATCATTTCAGTGAAGAGTTTGGAGGATCCAATTTAGGAGGAAAGAAGTATGGGAGAACAGAAAATAATAATAGCTGCATTTTACCGCGGTTGCCCATTCCTGCACTTCAGCAACCCCATGGCAGCTCCATCAGTGCAGGCCAGATCCTCCTTTTTCTGCTGCTCTACCTTCTCAGCTTCCGTCAGCATCTTGCATGTCTGGAAAAAAAGCAATACAAAAATACAAAAAGATACAAAAAACATCCATGAAGTGTAGTGCAGTGCAACAGTACCACAGAAGTGTTTCATCACAAGCAATGTTGCAGCAAAAAAGACAGCCTCAATGACTGTGAAATGACGGCCTTACCTTGGCATATCGGGAGCACAGGGCTTGTTGCAGTCCAGAGGTTTTCTTCTTGTTCCACCCTAAGGCATGAACAGTCAGCATGTCCACACGTGCTGTCAAAAGACAAAAGAGTTAAAATGGACATGAAGGCCATTGTGCAATGAACAGCAACAAAAGCCCAGAAACATGTAGGCCTATAGCAAGAGGAGCAAATACCTCCTTTGGACATGTACTTTGTTGTCAAAGCACAGCGGGACAGGTAGCTGTTCACTTGCTCTACTTCCTCTCCCGCAGTAGTCCCGGCACCCTCAATGTCTTAAAAGAGTTTGAAATGGCCAGTGTGACTGAAACAGAGAAATCACACACTTACAGGTGTAATGTTTGTTTAACAAAAGACATCACTGTTCGGGGTGTGTGCGTGTGTGGGGGGGGGGGGGGTTAATGACACATTCCATTAACACAGGAGGGTGTTAACAACAGTTGAAGAATTCAGATGCAAAACCCCCTAACTCCATTTCTGAAGACATGCACTTCTATATTTTTAGGGAACCCTGTTGTTGGTTTGGTTTACATTCATATACTTGATAATACATATCAATAGTTATATTACATAAATAAAATTTTAAAAATAGCAAATTTGATAGCTTTGTATTAAATAAAAATGAATTAAGATTATTTTCTGAAAAGGCACTTAGGGGGTTTTGCATCTGAACTCTTCAGTTGCAAGTCTGACTCAGGGAATGGTAAAATGATGGTTTAAATGTTGCAGTTCCTCTGTTCACATATTTTGACGAAATTGTAATCAAGATTCATGTCCTTGCAGCTGGAGAAAGCTCTATGCAGTGGGGTTCAAGGTATGTCTGCTGGTACGAGGGGCCAAAAGCCAGCCACAATTATGACCCCCAGGTCTGTCATTGGCGCAGGCGGGAGAAAAGGCATGGAATTTGATCACCTCAATGTTTAGCTCCGTTTGCCAAGGTGAGAAGAGTTACACTGTGACACATGGTGTGTGCACTATCCCCAAATCAGAGACAGTTTGGATAGCTGCACTGATTCTAAATAAGTAAGTAGCCTTATTGATCCTGAAAGAAATTAAGTTATACAGAAGCTTACACAGACATGGTATTAACAAACATACAATGACAAATGACAACCTGCAACATGTTCCATACTGACATATTTTCAGTGCCTGTTGGATGATGAATGTACTATGTTTAACACTTTATCACATAGTAAAACATTGTTGTCTATCTAACATCTACAGACTGGCAGAAGGACGATGTGGTCACCCTCAACCTCGAAGAGGTACCGCAGCAGCCCCAGAGCAGGTGCTCGGGGAAGAGGTGATGCCGAGGAAGAGCAGGGTGGCAGAGGAGAGGAGGTGATGCCGAGGAGCAGGTGGCAGAGGGAGAGGAGGTGATGGCCGAGGAAGAGCAGGTGGGCAGAGGGGAGAGGAGGTGATGGCCCGAGGAAGAGCAGGTGGCAGAGGGAGAGGTGGTGGTGACCGAGGAAGAGCAGGTGGCAGAGGGAGAGAGGTGGTGACCGAGGAAGAGCAGGTGGCAGAGGAAGTGGAAGAGGCGGTGGTTGAAGTTGAAGAAGGGGAGCAGGAGAAGGAAGTGGTGCAGATGCAGGAGAAAGCAGAGGAGAGACAAGGTATCTAGCTATTATAGTGCAGTAACGTATCAATGTAGGAATTGTAAGCTAGCATATACGTATTTTACTGTGTTAAACCCCACTGTAGGCCTGGAAAGGCAACAGTCGCATACATTTCATATGTTGTATGTTATCTGTGAAATCTAATTGTGTTGACATATGCTACAATTTGAGTAAATACTTGTTTTATATCAAATCATGTAGGCAAAAGAAGAGTTGCCGGCCTGGTGAGAAAACAACGAGGTAAGCGCAAATGACTACATAATAAATCACTTAAGTGTGCATGTGTTAACCAGTAGTGAACCAGTGGTCTCTCAAACCAGTGGTCTCTCAATTAAATATTGTTTACCGGAGTAATAAGTAACTTATTTGTCCCTTTTCTGTTATCAGCGTGCCAGTACCACCAGGCCGAAACATACCCCATTGCTGGGGTTTTTGAAAGAAAGAACAAGGAGGGTAAGACATGCTTATTGCATATGAAAAGTACAGTAGAAATAATAAACTGGTGTTAACGTTAGGGGAAATTAATTGGTACGGGGTTTGCCTCTCACTTATTAACAAGTAAATCATTCAAAATTATACCATGTTTGAACAATGTATGGATCTATACAAGTGAATGGTGCATTTTACGGAATAAAGACAAGTCATGTAATGGTAATTGCAGTGTATACACACTTTTACAAACTACAAATAACATAATTGTATTCCCTCACAGGGAGTGTTCCAAAGACTTCTGAAATGGGAACCATGCCCCAGAATGGTAAGTACTACACAGCAAATTACTGTTACGATAGCACTTGTACCCTACTTGTGACCTATTAATGAACTGTTAACAAACTCTTTTTCAGCGGGAAGGATTTCGCTCCAACCTGGCAGACAGTTTAAGGTAATTATGTTGCATGTTTCATTGATGTTTACATCTACAGTATCCAAGGCTTTGAACCAGATTTTTTTTCTTTAACTACTTACACTATGTATGTACATGTCACTATGTATGTACGAGTACAACTTGAAAACTAAACTAAAAATAACCTCCAACATCAATCACAGTCATTTAAAGGGACATAATTAACCATTATCCAACTGGTCACAATTAATTTTGTTTACATTTTTGTTTCAAATGTTGAGAAATGAAACTGGTGCTCCTCTTCCTGCAAAATGGCAACGTTTAAAATGTGTGAAATAGTAGCAGTGTGTTTGAGTAACAGCTCTAAGTGCACTTAATGGCTGAAAGCGACCGGGTGTCCATAACAACCTTACTTGCAAATGGGGTGAGCGACTTGCAAATTACTGTGTTGACATGAATGGCCCAGCTACACCAGTATTTTACAGCGGAAAACGACAGATTAAATGATGTCATGTTGCTGTCTCCACATATATATTCACATGCAATTGTGGTACAAATTAACAATTATAGATTTGGTAGAAATGAAAAACTACAGAGCTGTCTAAATGTTTACAATTCTCTCTCTCAGTGACCTCAAAGCTCCCCAGCACTCGCCATGAAGGGAGGCACCATGACGCTGGCCTGATTATCATCGACATTCAAATCTATTTCCAGAATTCATGCTGCCATTTCACTATGTTACCTTTTTCATGAGTACACAACCACCATCAAATTTCTAAGTATTCATTATGACTGGAAAAATTGCACTTTTCATACATGAAAGGATCTTCAACATAGTCCGCCATTTTGAATTTCCAAAAATAGCCACTTTCAGCTGCAAAATGACTGCACTCGGACCATACTAGAAAATATTTGTTTATTACTTAGTACACTTTCATGTAAAGACCAAATTTGGCAATATGCAGCCCAGTTTCAATGAGCAGCATAGTTGCAGTACCTTTTTTGACCATTTCCTGCACAGTGTCCTTTAACATTTACCAAGTACTTTACTCCAGACCTGATTCACAAGGAGGGCTCAGTCTGGCTACCGTGAGGCACATTTTAGTTGTTTTTGTGTTGATTTCTTTTGTTTTTATTACTATCATTATAGTGTTATTATTATTATTATTCAAAGCTTATTTGNTTTTTGTGTGTGATTTTTTTTAAAACAATGCACCTGCCCCCCAAAAATCTGTGCACGCGCATGTGTGTGTGTGTGTGTGTGTGTGTGTGTGTTGTGTGTGTGTGTGTGTGTGTGTGTGTGTGTAAAGGCACATTTTAGTTGTTTTTGTGTTGATTTCTTTTGTGTTTTTATTACTATCATTATAGTGTTATTATTATTATTATTCAAAGCTTATTTGTTTTTTTTGTGTGTGTTTTTTTTAAACAATGCACCTGCCCCCAAAATCTGTGCACGCGCATGTGTGGTGTGTGTGTGTGTGTGTATGTGTAAATAAATACTGTAAATAAATACTTGAAATCGTGTGAGTTTTCTTCTATAATATCAGTGGTAAATGCACATTAAATGTTAGTGTATACCGTGTCTGTAATAATCCTGGTCAATTCTTCTGGATGGAGATGTAGTGAGGTATCAAACCTACCTATACAATAATAGTCTGATTGAAAAATACCGCCCATTGAAAATGAATGGGAGCTCTTGCACCATTCTAGAGTGCCTTATAATAATACAGTAAGAGTAGTGTTAAGAGAGACCATTTAATCAACACTTTGTGACACACACACTTTGAAAACCACTGGGCAAGGTGGTGACTAGGCCTACATCAGCATCTTTCAGAGAAAAGGTGAGTAGGAGTGGTGCATCAGCATCAGTAGCATCAGCGTCTGGGACCCACCGCCCTGACGCAGTAGGCTACATATGCATGTGGATACGGATACGGGCAGGAGTGTAAATTCAAAGATAGCCTACGGGCAGGAGTGTAGCCTAATCACCAGCGGTGTTTTAAATCGGTGGGCGGCTTCATGTCACTCCCCGTGTCATTTTAAACAGAAGTGGAAAATCAGGAAGATGCGCTGCCATTCATCAGCTGCCAAAACACGTTTTAGTTGTAGACTACATGCATGCATATCGTAAATCAACCACGTAGTTTTCAAATGCCAACGCATTCATATCGTAAATCCACCACGAGACTCAAATCTTAAATCAACCACGAAACACGGGCAATAATAAAATGTTTTCGCTTTTCATTGCACCTAACTCCTCACTCCGATATTTTCATTGCACCTACCTCCGCATTCCAATAAAGAAGGCACGAGGGGCTACTTATTTATTCAATCGTTATTTTATTTTATTTTTACTGGGAAGGAGTAGGCCTACGAGGCATGAGTGTAATCAGGCTATCAGCGGTGTTTTTAAATCGGGAGGCGGCCGGTTTTTCTGTCATGGCTACAGTGCATTTGATGTAGGCTACTTGATCAAAGGAATGTATCTGCAGTGTTCTGTCGCGCGGCCGGTGTGGCAGCTTTTGTGATATGCACCGGAATTCTCATCAAGCGATGTGGGACAAATGTATGGCAGGAACCGATATCGATATGCACCGGAATTCGGCTATATTTGATTTACCCCACTGTACGGCAGGAAACCGAATTGTTACACAGGTAGGCTATATTTGATTTACCCCCACTGTACGGCAGGAACCGAATTGTTACACAGGTAGGCTATATTTGATTTTACCCACTGTACCCTGTACAAGGCGGATGAGAATTCCGGTGCATATCACAAAATTGTTACACAGGTAGGCCATATTTGATTTACCCCACTGTACGGCAGGAACCGAATTGTTACACAGGTAGGCTATATTTGATTTACCCCACTGTACCCTGTACAAGGCGGATGAGAATTCCGGTGCATATCACAAAAGCTGCCGTTCCCTGGTTCTGGTTCTGTCGCGGC
>NC_085873.1:49054347-49059347 GCF_034702125.1 Engraulis encrasicolus | reverse complement strand
TTTTACAATGTTTGACTTCGCTATTCGAATTCACACAAATAAAAATGCCCAAAGTATTAGTGTTGTGGATCGGCACTGCCCTCACGATCCGATTCGATCACGATTTGGGAGGTAGCGATCCAATTCGATTGGATTCTATGCGATTCGATCCGATCCGATTCAATTCTACAATGCATTGCAATGCATTACATTTCTACTGAAAGCAAAGCAAATGTTTCATCAGTCATGATGAGGCAATACAAGTAGTCAGATACTGAGCAACAATTTATTGGCTGTTTTCTGTATCAGCCTGGATCAGTCTGTATCAGTCTTGCAATGCTTTGAAGTACTCTTACTTAATTTAACATTAATTAGCTCTCGAAATATCCACGGAAGTAATTGAAACTTAAAAAGATTGCTGCATCGATCCTGGAACTTGCCGCATCGATCCTGGATCGTCCATGCCCCGCATTGGATTGGATCGCCGAATTGTTCATTGTTGACACCACTAGTATGCATGCTACTGGACACCTTAAAGGGGTATGCCACTATTTTGGGGCTTAATACAGTTAAAATCGTTGGCATGTTGCTAAGCTAGTGAAAGTCAATGGATCCGTGTAGCATTGTAGCATCCATTTCCGATTTGTAGATCATGTTCAGCATTTGTAGATCATGTTCAGCATTTGTAGATCCATTGACTTTCACTAGCTTAGCGATATATTCCCTCTTTTAACTTGTCTTAAAGCAAGACAACGCTTAACATGAAAAATAAGACACTTTACCACCTTTATAAACCCCAGCCAACGATTTTAACTGTATTAAGCCCCAAAATAGTGGCATACCCCTTTGAAGGATAACTTCAGTCAATTTCAACATGCAGTTGTAATGCTCACACTACCCTGGACTTTTCAGTGCCTGAGTTTTTTTTTTTTTCTTTCTTCTTCAACCTTTTCCGAGATCCTGGTTATTGTAATGGGGGCAACGCTTTGTTTACATTTCAAAAAACATTTTTATTTCGCAGAATCGATCATTGTTGACACCACTACTAAGTATCTATAGACCAATGGCTACAAACGGCATTGACCGCTGATAGAATCAGTCGCGGGCAGAGCTGGCCAAACTGTGAGTGCCTTGCAAGAGTTTTTTTTCTGCCTGCGAAATCAAGACCAAGCAATCAAGAGCATGCACGCGAGACGCTGCACAAATATGATAGAGAGAGAGAGAGAGAGATTTTTGTATTGATTTTTTAACACATCGTTTATTGTGACACCTTCTATTTCACATTACAGGCCATTACAGCCATCTCCATAGGTCCAAATCCAGCATAGTGAAGGGAGGAGCCCTCTCTCTCATAACCACAACACAACTTAGAGCCTTACCCCGACCCCCACATCATCATCACATGAATACAACCACATTATCACCAAATGAAGCGCAGCTTATGGCTACTATCAACTAGCCATAAGCCTTTGTCCATACACCATTTCTTTCCAAACAGATCAATATTGTTAGTAAGTTGACAGTAGGCAAATTCTGCTGAAATCCTTGCCTCAACTAACATTTTGAACATGTCAATGTGTTCCACTGTTTTGCCCTCCTGCTCTAGCCTGTAACATTTCCACACAGCCATATTGGCTTGGCCTACAAGAACATTTAAATATGTGCATACAAATGCTGTTTTCTTTGAGTATTTCATACCAAAAATAAACAATTACTTGAGAGAGAGAGAGAGAGAGAGAGAGAGAGAGAGAGAGAGAGAGAGAGAGAGAGAGAGAGAGAGGGAGAGAGAGAGAGAGAGAGAGAGAGAGAGAGAGAGGGAGAGGGAGAGAGAGGGAAAGAGCGTTTGCTTGCTAAGACACCATGGTAATTACACAGCAGAGGAGATATCTCCAAAATGTGGAATGATGATTCATGATATAAATAATGATTTATCATGTCTTTTAAAGGGACACTGTGTGAGATTTGTAGTTATTTATTTCCAGAATTCATGCTGCCCATTCACTAATGTTACCTTATTCATGAATACTTACCACCAGCATCAAATTCTAAGTATTCATTATGACAGGAAAAATTGCACTTTTCATAGGCCTACATGAAAAGGGGGATCTTCTCCATGGTCCGCCATTTTGAATTTCCAAAAATAGCATTTTTTAGCTGTAAAAATGACTACTTGGACCATACTAGAAAATACCTGTTTATTATTAGTAAACTTTCATGTAAAGTTCAAATTTGGCAATAGGCAGCCCAGTTTCAATGAGCAGCATAGTTGCAGTACCTTTTTTGACCATTTCCTGCACATTGTCCCTTTAAGGAGCAAACTAGGAAGGCACAGGGAAGGCTCCAAAATATACCAGTTCTTTTATTTTCTTCTTGTTTTTTTAGAATAGTAGGCTACAAAACACAACATAGGCCCAAAGGGCTCTACACCAGTACTAGTAAAATATTGATTCATTTTTTAGCAAATATTCATGAAAAGATCACATCTGGCAGTAGACAGCAGAGTTTCAATGTGCAGCATAGTTGCAATACCTACTCTGGCCACCATCCTACACAGTGCACCTTTTATGACCACTCTGCGGGTGAAACAGATGTAAACTAACCGAGAGTTCTCTGCCACCCTCCCGAAGCCTCACAGAGATGCAGCATTGCTGAGCTATCGCCCTACCGTACATCTTTCGGTTAGTGGTATTGCAACTGTGCTCCCATGCTGAGCTGTTGCTGTAATTGGAAGCTTGAGAGTTCAAGCCTTGAGGGTGTTGCACCGCACTGGAAGATGTCCTTGGTTACAAGGGCAGGTGGAATACGTACAGTACCTCCACCATACATCATAGGGCATACATCAACATACAGTATGACTGAGATTATTAGTATATAGGATAGTTAGAACGACACACAGACATCACAACTCACAAATATATATAGCATAGGAAAGCAGAAGATGGCATTGTCCATCCAGTTCTCTTAGAATCAACCTTGCATCAATCACCTTGCATCAAACTGTTTTATTTATTTTTTTGTGCACAGACGCCTTTTGGCATGTGCCTCCCTCAGTGTTGCAACCATGCACATTGAGGAAGGCACACACCGAAACGTGTCAGTGCACAAAAATAAAGAGAACAGTTTGATGCAAGATGCTTCCCTTTCTCTTTGATTCTGTTTTCTTTGGGACAGCACCCTCAAAATGAATCAAGAAACCCGAGTGAAGCCGGTTTCCTGCCAGTTCTCTTGAAATAGGGTGTGGGCCATTAATGAGTGTGGTGGGTTAAAAATAATAATAATAATTGTATTTGTATAGCACTGTATCATACAAGGTATGTAACTCAAAGTGCTTAACAAATGGGAAAAAAACATCATTGTTAGAGATGGATTTAAAAGGAGAGGTAGAGAGGAGAGGCAGAAATAGCAGGAAGGCAGAAGTAGAAGAGATAGATAGAGATTGTAGGGACATAGGTCAACGTAGGTTAGGACCAGGATTCTTAGAGACGTAAGGTCCATAGTGGCTGGGTCTAGCATAAGTCATAGATAGTCCCGCTGAATTTGGGCGCTCAGATGCGGCCCCTGGTGGCATCAGGAGTGAAGAAAAACTCCCTTTGGCTTGATTCATAATTTGTAGGAGGAAAAAGTTCAATGAGGTCTGAGGAAAAAAAAACCCTTTAGTCAGGAAGAAACCTCAGGCAGAGACCAGCGGCCACCTAGGGGAGCCCCCTGCCAGGGCTGGTTGTGAGTAGTAAGGACGCTGCTGCAGCTGGGACACTGCGACGCCTTGGCAGCTAGGTTTCAAAGTGGGGGCCAGGGATGCCTGGGGTGCCACGAGGGGATGCCAGGGGGGCCGCGGAATGTTAGCAGGAAAAATATAGCAAAATAAAATGAATAGTTTCATAAATTGAATAACTTAGGTAGCCCAAATAAACAAAAAATAGACTTACAAAACCCAGTGAAATAATTGTCTTCTTTACAATGTTTATATGTATGATGCTCTCTGTAGTACTTGAATGGCTTTAGGAATGCACAAACTTCGTCACAGGAAAAATAGTGTGGCACGGCCCATATCAGGGGATGGGAATCGTTAAGGATTTCACGATTCTTCGAAACGATTCGATTCCTTATCGATTCTCTTATCGATTCTCATTTGTGGAAATTAAATAAACTATTAACTATCTATATAGACGAGTTTTCATAGACCAATTCCTTTGATTTTGCTTCTATTAAATTAGTAGTTCTTGCTGGAATCCACCAAGTGGGAAAGTTACAGGTGTGTGCCGCGTTCATGCTTGGAATCGATAAGAGAATCGTTAAGTAAACTGCCAAACGATTCCATGGAATCGAGACGCATGGAACCGGTTCTCAACACGAACCGGTTTTCGATTCCCATCCCTACCCATATCAGGGGGCCTTGGCTGGAATCTACCGGTATATGGGGGGCCTTGTCGTGGTAAAGATTGGGAACCCCTGGGTTAAGGTTTTCTTTGGTAAGGGGTTGGTTTTAATGGGGGTGGTGGGGTTTAGAGGGTTGGGGGGCAGGAGTGTGGGGATATCTTGTGGATGTTTAGACCATGAATGGTTCAATAAAGCGACTTTAAATGTCAACCATCTCAAAATAGGAGTTAGTAGCTCAGAGGGCAAATTCAATTCGATGCAGTGCCATGATTACATTCTGAAATAAAAGGGATCTTATCCATTGTGAAATGCGCAGGTTCTTTTTATCCTTTCAGTTGCCAGAGGATTACCATAGCTACAAAATGAAACGATTCATGAATATCAAACATTTAATGACTGCGTATGTGTCGAATACATTAAACAAAAGAGGTGAAATGACACACAGTTTAGAATCTTTTTTTGGGTACAAATTTAGTCTCCCGACCATGACAGCGGAAGAGGAGCGAATGCCACCTGCGACCATGAAAAGCAAAACAGGAAGCTGACCAAATAAGGGAATATGGAAGAGTCCATGGGGTGTCCTAGAATGGGGGTGGTTGGGTGGGTGACTAGGGTAACTGTTTGGGATGGCAAATAATATAAGA
>NC_085873.1:49044347-49049347 GCF_034702125.1 Engraulis encrasicolus | reverse complement strand
TTGACAGTTTTATAGAGGTAATAATTATTCCATTGTACTAAGTTTAACATTCCTAATGTGTGATGGCCCTTTTCTCCTTAAAACGCACATGAAAAAAATCTAAGTGTGTACAAGTTACTTGTCTGAAAGTATGGCTCTCGGTCGAAAATATGCCCAGCATTTTTGTCTCTCTTTGTGTTTGTGCACTGTATATTCAAGAAAGAGGAGAATGACAAGAATGAGGTGAATGAGGAAGTGACAATTGTGTGTCACAGTGCACAGTATCTTTGACTCTCGTTGTTTATACGTAGAAAAACATTTAAACCTGCCTGACTACAACACCATTCACCAATCAGCAAATAATAGCCATTTTCAACGATACACAAAAAGCCACATTTTCAAGAGTGTCAATTCAGCACTTACAGAGTTGTTCCTAGAAGAAGCTTCTACCTCCTTAACGACCTACCACTGTCTGCTCACTGTACCCAAAGATACGCCACAGACAAAATCCATCACTGAACACTGAACACCTAACAATACCATTCACTTTGTGTGCAAGGTTGCCAGATGAGGCTGATGATTTCCATCCCAAAATACTCAAAACCCGCCTAGATGCACAAAATCCGCCCAATTATATTGATTTCTATGGCAAAAAGTGGGCGGGTTTTTCTGCTAAATGCCATTTTTACCTGCACACAGCCATCCTAAGCAGCCCAATTGGGCGGGAAACAGCCCAATCTGGCAACACTGTTTGTGTGCCCCACCCACTGGTTGCCTCTTTGTGTATGTGTACTTGCAAGACAGAGGAGGAGAAAAAAGATTTACACATCCTTCACTAAAGCACCATTCACCACCATCCACTTAAACAGACGTTTTCAAAGATACTGTACAGGAAGCAGTATAAGTGTAAATTAAACGCATAGAGAGTTGAAGCTCATGATCATAATTTTGGTCCTGGAAGATCCCTGGAAGAAAAGAAATGCTACAGACAAACACTGTCAACACTTACAACTTACAGCTTGAAAACATTGATGCCACTTTCTGCTGCTGCTGCCACACAACTAACTCAACACTTAGCTACCTTGAACAGTGCCCATCACTACATGTGCTCAAGCCACTGCCTGAAGGCACGGCTTCAAAATGTGCACAGCATCTTTGCCTGTCTTTGTGTGTGTGTGTGTTTGTGTGTGTGTGTGTGTGTGTGTGTGTGTGTGTGTGTGTGTGTGTGTGTGTGTGTGTGTGTGTGTGTGTGTGTGTGTGTGTGTGTGTGTGTGTGTGTGTGTGTGTGTGTGTGTGTGTGTGTGTGTGTGTGTGTGTGTGAGCAAGAGAGAGGAGGAGAAAAATATGGTATCTCTTGTACAGATTTATTGTCACCATCTTCTACTGTCATATTTCAAAAACAAACGTGTAAAAAAAAGAAGAAGATCCCTCTACTTCCAAAATGTATGTCTGATGCTGCGTCTAAAAAGAAATGCCCAAACAAAAGCTTCATCAACATACAGTATCAGGTCATGGGCTGAGAATCTCTAACAGGGAGAAGGTTCAGTCTGATTGGTTCCCATTGTAGCCAGTTAGCTTTGCATGCATACTGCTGTAACTATGGAGTGTCCAGTAGTTGGTGAGCGTCGGTAAGTCCTTCATGTGGGAAAATGTATGGAATGGAAAGGGGAACCCATATGCTAAATACATTGCTACTGCGATTTCCAGTCACAAATATCATCAACAAAACATTCCTGGTAAGCACTATGACTGTTGTTTAACAATAGGCTGTATTGACAAATCGTTCAGGTGTGTAGTTTTACAGCAGGTTAGAAGATTTCAACCTGTACTCGCTAGCATCCCGCTAATGTTTATGGGTTTGGCCCCATAAAAATTGAACTTTGTGACCCAGTATATAATAATCTAGTGGCGCAAAATAATCGAAACGCTACTCAAATGGGGTCTTATTATTTCTAGCTTCGAATTTAATATTAATATTTCAGGACAAAAAATAATTTAAAAAAAAACACAAAAATTATAATGGTAGAAAACTCCATTGACACCCATTCATTTTGCACTTAGGTAGGATTAGGGTTAGTCAGTTGTGGCTAGTAGCTAGTTCCGTGAGTGAACACCCCCTGGTCATGGGTAAACGGTTGGGCCAGAGAGAGTAGAGAGAGAGAGAGAGGTTCCATTGGCCCATTGTTTCCGGGTTCTGTTATTGCAAGGGGGAGGGGGGGCAAATCCCCCTTTAGGCAGACCTAGGCAGACCTAAGGACTGTTCTATTCAATGCTACGAGTATTATGACACGCCTCTTTAGGCAGACCGGAACCTGGTCATGTTAGGTGCCCATAGCAACCTATTACATTGGCATATCTCTATATACTTAAAGAATCTCTGGTTAGGGTGTCATGGTCATGGTTTTGGTCATGGGCAAGCGGGTGTCAGACTTGTACTGGCTCGATTCCCGACCCGCCAGGTTGGTGGGGGGAGTAATTGACCAGTGCCCCTCCCCATCGTCCTCCATGACTGAGGTATGGTAAAGTCCTACACCATTGCTCCCTTGGGGCGCAATTTGGGGCTGCCCCCTTGCATAGGTGAGGCATAATTGAAATAATGTGGTGTGCTGTGTGCATTTGTGTGCTATGGAGTGCTGTGTCACAAAGACAATGGGAGTTTTCCCTCAAGGCTTTCACTTGAGCTGTTGAGTTAGAGCCTACCTTTAATAATGGTCATCAATCTGTGTGTCACAGCTTCTGCCTGAAGGTACGTATCCTCGCTGTCTCTAACACATGCACAGCATCTGTGTCTCCCTGGTAGAGAAATATGATAACAATAACAGTGGAATGGCTTCAATGGCCTGGAGAACAGAATTAGATTGAAAAGGAAATGCATACCTTTGCAGTGGTGTACATTTTCTTACTGGAATAAACACACAAATGTGTTTTGGTTTCTCGTATGGTGATGTCATGGACAATGTGTCGTTCAGGTGGTTGTTCTGGATATTTCCTCTGCACTTCCTATCTGCTAGTGATGTTGACTAATGATTGAATCCTCGATTGTAAGTCGCTTTGGTTGCAATGCAATGCAAAGTCAAGGGTGCAAAAGGGCCAATGTGTCGTTCAGGTGGTTGTTCTGGATATTTCCTCTGCACTTCCTATCTGCTAGTGATGTTGACTAATGATTGAATCCTCGATTGTAAGTCGCTTTGGTTAAATAAATAAATAATTAACCTTTAAGAGTGTACCCTCACACTGGTGTGACGGGAATGTTCGAGTAGTGAAATTTCTATAGAATTCTGGCCTTCATTCAATACAATATGGAATTGTAGAATCTTGCATTGTTATAGAACGCATTCTTTTTATAGAATGCTGAAAAACCCACACTCTTAAAGGCTAAATAAGCGTCTGCCAAATGCAATGCAAAGTCAAGGGTGCAAAAGGGCCATTTTCATTCTTTTGGCTAATTATAATTTATAAACTGTATCTTTTTTCAAGGCCAAGAAAGGTCATGATTTTTGTACCTGACAAGTTTCGACAACTTTGCCTCTGCAGCCTTCACCAGAGGTGTCACTAAACTCGACATTCAGAGAAGAACCAATTATTTTCTCCTGTCATAGTCACTGAAGTGAGCACAGGTTCAAATGGAAAATGCAGACTTACCCTGCAGTGTTTTGAGCAGATTTACCCGGCAGTACCCTTCAGTAGGTTTTTTTTTTATAGGGACACAGTTTTCCAGTAAAGCTACCCATGCGTGTGTGTGTGTGTGTGTGTGTGTGTGTGTGTGTGTGTGTGTGTGTGTTAGAGGATTGCAAGATATTTATTGTCATGTCTTCATGTAATTCAAGACTTCATATATGTAAGTAATGAACTTTGCTCAAAAAAGTCCCAAAGGAAAAAGAAAATGTAGAAAAAGTGTATAGAAAAGAGATGAAGAGAGAAGGAGTAGAGGTTGTGATGGTATATCTATGGCGGTTCATGACAGTTAAGTATTGGCAGAGGACGCGCTCAACTTCTTGGAAAACCGAAAAGCTTTTGGGTGCGAGATAAAAAGCGTCAACTTAAGGAAGAAGAAATCCGCACTCACAAACTGCGTCTCATTATTTATTTATATTACCACCATGTCCAAAAAGCAAACGCGTTTCGGCTAACAAGCCTTCATCAGTGCGTGGTACCAGTGGTACACAGTTTGTGAGTGCGGATTTCTTCTTCCTTAGGTTCATGACAGTTAAGCATCCTGATGGCTTGAGGCAAGATGTGTGAAGAGTTGCATGTATATATTATCACATTTGTACTCCTCTCTCTCTCTCTCTCTCTCTCTCTCTCTCTCTCTCTCTCTCTCTCTCTCTCTCTTCTCTGTCCATTTGGTGTAAGTGTGATGTTCTCTATGTATTTGTCAATCAGTGTGAAAATTCCCGTTTGCGCCAATGTGTGTGTGTGTGTGTGTGTGTGTGTGTGTGTGTGTGTGTGTGTGTGTGTGTGTGTGTGTGTGTGTGTGTGTGTGTGTGTGTGTGCGCGCGTGCACGTGCCTGTGACCGGGGCAATTTTTTATCTGGAAATTAACATGATCATTACACCTCCAGTATCATGTGACAGTCAACCTATAGTCCAAATGTGTCTACTTCTCACCATTTGTTACCATAATAGTGTAGTATTAAAGATTGTCATCACAGCATTCACGTTTGAAATGTTCGGGCTATCGACTATGTGACTGAATTACAGTATGAACTATACGACACGTACAGTGTTGTTCAATTAACAGCACAGTTTAGAGTTATGTACTTTATTGTCCCTGGAGGGGAAATTTGTCTTGGGCTTCGACAATCGCTGCATAACATACAGTACTCACTCACATACCCATACAACATAACATAGAGAACACAAAAAACATACAAACATAGAAAACATAAAAGCATAAGAGACATGGAAAAAAAACCTGTGCACTCCCTTCACATGGCATGACTATCTATCATTGAGCATGCAATTGCATCATGCATGTAGTTGTACACCAATCAATTGCAGCTTCTCAGATGGCGATACAG
>NC_085873.1:48999347-49004347 GCF_034702125.1 Engraulis encrasicolus | reverse complement strand
CAATATATACAATGTACCACGGTCCCCTCTGTCCTCTCCACACACACACACACACACACACACACACACACACACACACACACACACACACACACACACACACACACACACACACACACACACACACACACACACACACACACACACACACACACACAAACACACACCCACACACACACAAAGAGACACACACGCACACACACATTCCCCAGGCCAAATATAATATGTCTCTTTCCCCATCTACCCTCTGGCTGCTGTGTTCTATTGCTCTTTCTCTCGCTGCTGTGTTCTATTGCTCTTTCTCTTGCTGCTCTTGTTGCTACATGCCCCTGGGGGGGTGTCAGCGAGGGTTGCCAGATGAGGCTGATGATTTCCAGCCCAAAACTTGCTCAAAACCCGCCTAGAAGCACATAATCCCGCCCAATTCTATTTATTTCTATGGCAAAAATGGGAGGGTTTTTCTGCTAAATGCCATTTTTACTCGCACACAGCCATCCTAAGCAGCCCAATTGGGCAGGAAACAGCCCAATCAGGCAACACTGGTGTCAGCATGGTGTTGTATGATTGCAGTGTCTTATCTTACGGATCTCTTGCTTTTTTATGTCTCTTTATTTCTCTTTTATGTCCCCATTGTACGTCCCTGATGTTAGGGATGTGCGAAAACAAACCCCTATCAACTGTGTTGACATGGCAATAAATGTGTTGATTTTTGAACGATAATAACCCCAGCCTGCAGTAGAAACACTACTCTATGGCAGGGTATGGTGTTACGTATTATTATAATATGGTGAGATTGGAGGGAACGTTTGTTTGTTTGTCTCTGTTTTTTTGTCTGTGTCTGTTTCTAGTCCTCTGTTTATTTGTTTGACATTCTTATTCAATATTTGTATTGGCATCACTAACACTACTCTTTGGCACGGTATGCTGTTATTGTTATAATATATAAGAGAAAAGCCTAGGAGTTGCAGTGCTAGTAAATTATTTTGTGACTCAGGACTTTGTACTTTACCTGGTCTCTTGAGGAACCTAATGTTTAAGTTCATGTGCCGTCTGGATAAGTCTAAAAACTGTATTATAATGATTCTAACAAGCTCCAGATGCAGCTCTATCGGATATCAATCATATATGTGGAAGCATTGGTATGGCTGCCTTTTAAGACTGTCATGACAGATATGTTTGTATATGCTTAGGCATTATTGCTTGTTGTTTTTTTCTTCTTCCTTTTCTTTCCCTGCCTATTTTATATGTTATTGTTTTTGTATGTATAATATGATGTGTGTCTGCCTATTGGGCCTAGAGCCTGTAATAAAGTTCATATATATATAGTGAGCAGCAGGGGCGGATCGAGCCATTTGGGGGCCCTAGGCGAAATATAAACATGGGGCCCTCAAAGGTCATTATAGGCATACAATTCAGGGGTGCTTTTCTCGAACGCGTAGATGTTAGTAGTTAGCAACTTGGAAAGTTGCCAACGGGAAATTGCACTGTAACCAACCAAGCTATTGCAGTTAGCAACTACGCTTTCGAGAAATGCACCCCTGTGTTTTGGTGCTATATCAGTGTTTTGTCTAAGTTATATCTTTGATTATTTTACATAAGCGACAAACTAAGATCAGGCTAACTTCTTTGTGTGTTTACCGCAGCTGGTGTGGAGGTCAGGGGCCCTTATGGAGGGCAGATTTTGTTGGGGCCCAAGGCAATTGCCTAGCTTTGTCTAATGTGATGTCCGTCTCTGATAGTGAGATTGGAGGGAACGTTTGTTTGTCTCTGTTTTTTGTGTCTGTTTGTCACCCTCTGTTTATTTGTTTGAAATTCTTATTCAATATTTTTTATGGGCATCACTCTGCATTGCAACATAGCGCTCTCTCTCTCTCTCTCTCTCTCTCTCTCTCTCTCTTTCTCTCTCGCTCCCCCATCTCTATCTATCTATCTATCTATCTATCTATCTATCTATCTATCTATCTATCTATCTATCTACCCCCCCCCCTCTCTCTCTCTCCCTCCCTCTCTCTCTCTGTAAGCCCACAGGGAGCTCTATCAGGATTTGTTTTTGTCTCTTCATCATTAGTTCTCTACAAAGGAGGAGGTTGGGGCACACATGCACACACACACACACACACACACACACACACACACTCTCTCTCTCTCTCTCTCTCTCCCTCTCTCTTTTCTGTCTCTCTCTCTCTCTCGCTCTCTCTCTCTCTCTCACACACACGCACACACGCACACACACACACACACACACACACACACACACACACACACACACACACACACACACACACACACACCTTAAGTGACTGTAAAGGCTGTATACAAACTGTCTGTACCCTCCAAATCTTATTTAAATATGTTTGTCTTTCTCTTCCATTCTAACTCTTACCCTTCCGACTTCCATGTGCTGTATCTAACTATTCATTCTTATTTTACCCTATTTTATGTACTGTATTCATCCGTTTTTTTCATTGCAACTCCATTCTCTTGTTTATGTTGTTGTCACTCTCGCCCCTCCGACTTCCGCAATATATCCCTTTGTTCTTTTGTATCTATATTTTTCATATCCGTCGCCTTACATCTCTATGCCCTGGAATCCAGCATATCCATCTATCTTTCTTTTCTCTCTATCTATCTTCATTGCACTCTATCTCTATTATTTCCTGTGATTATCACTGTATCTGTCCATCTCTGTCTTTTTATCTCTCTGCCTCGTCTGTTACTGAATGCCTGCATCGCCCATCAATCCCCTTCTCTCTCTCTCTCTCTCTCTCTCTCTCTCTCTCTCTCTCTCTCTCTCTCTCTCTCTCTCTCCTCCCCTGTTGGGTTTATCCTCATTCCCTCCGTCTCTCTTATATCCTGTTATTACCAAGGATGGATTACTGCAAGGGCCTACCGGGCCCAGGCCCAGGGGCCCAAGAGTCCAGAGGGCCCTGAAGCCCAATCCTCGAAATTTCCATTCTCATGTTGTGTAAAATCACACTTTTAACAACTCTATTTTCACATATTTTCAGGGGTAAAACACCTGAATGCCCAACAATGTAAGGTCTCTAACATCTGGAGGGGGCCCTTTCTTGCTGTCTGGCCCAGGGGCCCATGGAGTCATGATCCGTCCCTGGTTATTACACCATATCAATTTATATCTGTCGTATTCTCTACAGTACAGTATCTCTCTGAGCCCTGAGCTCTCCTACACAGCGAAGCAATGCAGTGTGAATTCAACACTTGGAAAGTAACAAACACACACTGAAAGGACTTTAAGTCGACTCTCTAAGTGTTGAGCTAACACCTCAGCAGTAGTCTATGTAGAATAATAATAATAATAATAATAATAATAATAATAATTGTATTTGTTTAGCACTGTGTCATACAAGGCATGTAACTCAAAGTGCTTAACAAATGGGAAAAAACATCATTACAAATGGGAAAAAACATCATAGAATGCAGGTATACGCAGTATACCCACCTGAAAATGTCAGGGATTTCAGTATAAGAAGGTGGAGAATGCGCGCACATCAGTGGTACACGTGCTGGACAAAATAGAGTAACTGAAATAAATGATAGAAGTCCGCAACACTGTTAATGCTCCCAGTGATTTATTTGCACGACGTTTCGGACCTAACGTCGTGCAAATAAATCACTGGGAGCATTAACAGTGTTGCGGACTTCTATCATTTATTTCAGGGATTTCAGTATACCCACCTAAAATTGATTGATCCATTACTTAAAATAGCACAAATATATACAGTATCCCTACCTCAAAATGATCAAATATACAGTATAACCACTTCTGTACAAAAAGTAGACTACACCACTGGCTAACACTGTATTTCTTTAGCCAGGCCATGCCCTCCTATAAGGACACAATGCCTTCGGCCTTGCTACTAGCCAGGGCTACCGTTCTCGAAACCTTCGTTGCTAACTAAGGTAGCAACTAACGACCCAGCTGCGACAAAACTGTTTCTGGAACACTTCGTTCGGACTTACAAAGTACCAATGTTTACAAGTAATGTAGTTAGTCGTTCGTCCGATGTTGGTGCGAACGACGCAGGTGTTCCTGCAAAACGAAGTAGGGGCTGTTCGTTAGTACTACTGTCGGAATTGGAACGACTAGCATGGTTAGCTAGTTCACCCACAGACATATATGATGTCTGTGAGTTCACCTTTGTTTTGGGAAGCACGTCACTCTTGCTCGTGGTTTGGGGCGGGTTCAGGCAGAGTTCAAGCAACATCGATCGATTACTGCCACCAAGTGCACAAGCCTCCGACCCATACTACACCAAATGTCTAGTCATGTTACGAACAGGGCTGAAAAAAAACCCCACCAACACAATATTCAAATAGGGGATAAAAAATATTGTCCAAATATAGTAGGAAATTATATGTTCCACTATCGTGCTTCACGAGCTCCGATCAATCAAAGCTGCGCCAAAAAAAGAACCGTTTGATTACCATCGGGATTTGAACCCACACCAAAAGCAGCATCTCGCATGAATGCAGATTATTTAATTGCTCACATATCTCCACACATAACAAAGCCAATAGCACATTTTGATTAAACTCCAACAAGCATAGGCTACATGGAAATACATGTAGCCTATAAGTTGCCATTGCGAAATGCGCTGTTCACTATTAGGCCTATTTTTAAAAGGCACCAGTGTGCGGTGATCCTTCTTGTAGGCCTATTCCTTGCATTGTAGGCTATGTCTTAGTCCACAAGAACTCCAAACTACATCGTAGGCTACAACAAGTTCAAAAATGGACATTATGCAACTGCCCTAGTATGTTGAAATAGTGCGTAATGGAAAGGCACTCGGAAAGGCGAGCGTGATGACAAGAATAGGACACTTCTTCGCGTTACTAGGTCTTATGTCATAGCATTCATATTCTTCTTTTCATTTCAATTCTACTATTGTAATACAAGTCTGTCACAAGCAGCCGGCCAATAGGCTACTGTTAAAGCAAATGTTGTTTCAGCAGTGAGCACACTCCAAATAGCGCCATGG
>NC_085873.1:48956847-48994347 GCF_034702125.1 Engraulis encrasicolus | reverse complement strand
ACCACTTTGTTGTGTTGTCATCCAAATTGTCTGCCCTCTGAAATCAGTCACACACATCAGAGGCTTAATGGTTTGGGAAGTGGTATTACGATTGGAGGGTTGCAGGTTCAAATCCCATCCTACACCTCTCCCTTCACCTCCCATCCAGGCTGAAGTAGGCCTATGAGCTAGGCACCAAGCCCCATACTGCAGGGGCAGTTAACAATTCACTGTGAGTAACGAAGTTGCTTTGGATAAGTGTCAGCTAAGTGTTATCTTTCTGTTTCTCCAGATGAGAAGAGCGATGATCTGATGTCATGACACATTGGATGTATGGAAGAGCCAGAGGTCCAGCACACCAAGTCAAGTTTAGCCGATTTCAACCTCTTAATCACACCAACTCAATGTAGTAATCAGTTCATTCAATGGCTCAAATACTTTAATTTTAGACACAAAGTACAAATACATTTCAAGGTTTTGTAGGTGATGGGAGGGGATATCTATTGTGGGGTGGACATGTACAATAGACGTGCAAGTACTTATTTATATTAATAAATGGTTATCTGAACTAGGCCTGTAATAGTCAACCCATTGATGCTGGATGCTGTGTACTCGTTGTATTGACCTAGGTGCCTGGAGCGACAGCATTTAGGCATGACATATTGGATTTTTTTAGATTAAAAATGTGGGTATGTTAGAGCTGAATTAACATGTTCTAATGCAAGAGGATGGTCTTAGCTTTTAAAACTCATATCATGTCTGTATGTGCTTCAGAGACTTATTTAGTTATTTGGGGGTTTTTTTATAGGATGAGGACCCCTTTCTTAAAAGGGGCATAGGCAATTAGCTGGCATTTTGGTGCCGGCTGAAATGGGTTAATATTATTTACATACAGCACTATCCCCATACCAGTATACCCATGTCACCTGAGATATACATTTAGTGGAGACAATATAATTAGTTAGACTAGACTGAAGATTGACAGGCGGTCATGGGTAAGTGGTTAGAGTGTCAGCCTTGTATCCCAAAGGTTGCCGGTTGGACTCCCGACCCACCAGGTTGGTGGGGGGAGTTAAGTAATCAGTGCTCTCCCCCATCCTCCTCCATGACTGAGATACCCTGAGCATGGTACCGCCACACTGCTCCCTTGGGGCGCCATTGGGGGCTGCCCCCTTGCACGGGTGAAGCATAAATGCAATTTCGTGCAGTGAACACTTGTGTGCTGTGTCACAATGTCAATGGGAGTTGGAGTTTCCCAGTTGGGCTTTCACAGAAAATGTTCTACGTTGTTGTATTAGTACAATAAAATAAGCAAGACATGTCTGGATGGACTTCATCATTTCAGTTATTTATTATCACAGCTACTCACCATCAATGACAACCAGGGCTCACCAGCCAACCAGCCAAATGCTGTGAAAATTAAGTTTTGCTGGTAGAAAAGAAAACATACTTGGCACTTTGACCCATTATTTAATGTACCGGTATGTTTGGAGATTAACATACTAGCCATTTTGGCTACTAGTTAATAAAAAAAGTTTATTTAGAGCCCTTCTGAAAACTCCAACAACTGGTACAGGTGATCAGTGCATCAGGGGAGGAATGTAAGGGTAGGCCCGATGGATGAGGGGAACAGCATCACTGATGGTGAGGTCCTGGTGCTGCTGCAAAGCCAAAGAGGAAGAAGCCTCTCTGGACACCTCTTCATGTTGGCTCACCCATCTAATTAGAAAAAAAGAAAAGACAAACATGCTATTTAAAATGAATCTAGCCATGCATTGTAATGTACTGGTACAGTACTGAATAATTAACTCCCTTGGCAATATTGTCTGAATTAAAATGTGATGTAAAATGTCAGAAAATAACACTCATCCCAACTTACTAGTCATGTATTTACCTGTGCTGCTGGGATGCTATTCTTGGACGTCATCCTGGCCACCATGACTCATGGTTTTAGTTTGGGTGCTGACCACCTGACTGATGAACCTGCAATTACTAAACAATAAAAACAATAAAAGATAAATAACAGGTTTGTTGTGCTTTTCTTTCTCTTGTGAAGGTCATCTTTTCAAATGATTTATTTAATCAAAGTATGTAACCGACATTCTGTCCTATGTGTTTCTACATGTGCAATGTAATGCAACACCGATTTGAAACATTGAAGTATGTCAAGTCAGCTTTTATTGTCACTTTATTTATGGTCATACAAGGGAAACGACGTTTTCTCTCTACCATGCCAGGACATAGACAGGACTGACAATTACAGACAGACAGAAAGTGCAAGACAGGACAGGTAGCAGTGATGGACTGGTAACATAAGTGGTCAATAATAATACAGTACAAATGAACATATTGGACATGTAAACAGAAGATAAGATATATAATTATATTTCACAATAGCCTACATTGTGCAGACGTGGCTAAACAACAATGAAATCCACTTGGATGAAACGAAGCGAGAGAATTCAAGTTAACCTACAAGATACATCTGAGATGAAAAGATATGCTATTCAAAACACCACTTTGCGAAATGCCTGACACAAAATGTACCGTGCGTCTTGTAGCCTAGTAAGTTAGGTTAGCAGCATTATCTTACCTGTGCCATGCCACGAAGAAGAGGATGCAGCCGCGGTGCCCAGCCACCAATGAAGAAACTGTGCATAAATGTGCTTATTTTGCCAATGCAGAGGTTTGGTTTAAGTTCACAACTTTACTGAAGAAAATAAACACGGGATAAAAAATATATATCGCAGGCAGAGTAAGTTCATGGCTGGAAGCAAGCAACAACTTTCTCTTCTTCTCCCAGTTTGTCGTACCGCCCGTCCCCGTTATGCCATCTAGTGGAGCAGAATACATTTGAATAAATCTATGATTTGAACACATCCACCGTGGCCAACCTAGCCTGATAACGCCAGGTACATATCCCGTTTAAAAAAAAATACAAGAACTACGTGTTTCTTTGGTATTTTATGGTCAAAGTTGTCTTCGTCTGCATATAATTCCTATGTACGAATGTGTACTTCTGCCGTCCAGCAAAATCGATTACGTAATATTGTGACGTCAATGCAAATGATGGATTGTAAATTCCGTAGGGGGCAGAATACTTGCCTATTATGACACACTGCCCTGCTCTCTGATTGGGCAGAGAAACTGTAAAGGTCGGACTGCTTGGCCATTATGACACAGGGCCCATGATCTTGGACGTTATGAGTCATCCTTGCCAGACTGTCTTTCAGATCGAAACGATTGTGTAGAACTAAAGGCAGTATGGGAGTTCCCAGGCTACAATTCATGGGCATCACACAGTGATTCGACCTTAGATAGGGCACAAAGAGAGAGCTGCAGTCAGAGGGTTGAGGGTAAGGTAAGGTAAGGTAAGGTAACTTTATTTGTACCCGAAGGTAGATTTGGTTGCAGGCAAAAGTAGCAAAAGCTTACACAGAAAGTACTGACACACAAAAGTACTGACACACAAAAAACTTGCACCAACAGCCCAATACTAATGACAGTGACAAAGGACAATAACAAAACAAAACAAGGACAACAAAAACAAAAACATGACAGACAGCAGACAAGTGCTCCAAACCAGGATATGAAGAAGAATAATAAACAATAAATATATAAATATGTATATAAAAACAGGGGAAAACCTTAAAATGTTGGACTCATGTGCTATTCAGTGTTTTAATAGCAGAAGGGGGGAAAGATCTTTCTAGGACAGTGATTCTGAAAGTGTGGTCCGGGGACCACTAGTGGTCTGCGACAGGTAGTCCGTGAGGAGATTTGTACTTTTCCAAGACAAGCTAGAAGTAGCTCATTTGTAACATTAGTACAAAGCTATACACAGCTGAAGTCTTGTAATGTGATTGAAAAGTAAGTGATCTGCATCAAAATTAGCAGTGTCAAATTAGCACGCGTCAACTGTTCAATTCAGTTGACAGGTGGTCCCTGAACATTTTTGGGGAGACAAAGAGGTCCTGGGTTTGAAAAAGTTTGAGAAACACTGCTCTAGGAGTTCCCAACATTTTTCCAATCTTGGGCCCATGCACTTGACATTTTCACACATGTTCAGGGCCCACCTCTGACCCAATAAACTGTGAAAATCAAAAGATTGCATCACAGCAACAAGCAGTATTTGTATTTGAAGAAAGTAATAATTTCAGGACCCACTTGGAAGACCTTTGCAGCCCACCAGTGGGCCCTGGCCCATAGTTTGACTCTGTTCTCTGTTCACTGTTCTATAACAATATGGTGCTCAATATGTACTCTACACTGACTAGGAACTTTATTCTGCAACCAGTGTTTTTATGTCAATAAACATTGATCGAAAAGAAACCATACATGCTTTATAAATGGCTCTTGTGATGTAGGTATTGAATGCAATTGTCTTGGGGTTTCTATTGTGGCTGTGCCCTTTAGCGTAGGCCTACCTTTTGTTTCTTTGTCAGAAGAAAAGATAATAGCTTGACCGCCTGATCGGCACAAACTGTAACCTTTTCTTCCTTAGCATTTTATGTTATTACACAAGCGTCGTTGTGGGAGAACAGCGGTCGAGGGTAAGGATGTGCTTTGGAAAGATTGACCGGTAAAGAAAGCGGGTTGGGGGTTGGGGGGTGGTGGGTTATTGACAGTTATCCCTCCATTGATCATTCTTTGTCTTTTTTTCCTCCTTCTTCACTCAGGGCTTTACATTACGTAATGTGGTAGCACTTTTGAATAGCAGTCCTTTCAAAACTTCATTAATATGGTGAATTCAGATAAATTGGGCCACTTTTTTTGCAAATAAGCGAATGGCCCAAAGTGACCCAATTTAACTCAATTCACCATACTTTGTAAATAATAATTTTGTACTAAAATGTGTAAATCAGAGAGGAATCTTATGACAATCAGTGTGTATACACATAAAATATTCAGGTAACACTTTATTTTAGAGATACATCTAGCACTAGTACATACAATGTCCCAAGGAACTTGTAAGGCAGGTACAAAGCAAAATCAAACATTTTTTAGGCATGTATTCGCAAATGTCTTGTTCATGCACAAAAAGGGATTTATTACCAATTTAACCGTAGTAAGGACCTAATAGGCTGTAGCGTTTGCTTAGTACATGCCTTACAAGTTACTTATGCAGGCATTAACATTGTATGTATTAGTGCTAATAGATGTATCCCTAAAATAAAGTGCTACCAAGATGCACAGTCCACAGCGGAGCAAGAATCAGCTCCTGTGGGATGAGTTTGGTGTGTTTGCCATCTATGTTTTGTGGTTTCATGTTTTTTGCACTAGGAAGACAAGACGCCCAGGCCTCCCTCTGCCGTACTGTGTCTGCTGTGGTAACATAGTCTTCCATAAACGCTCCATAAATGGCTCTTGTGTTGTAGGTATTGACTGGACTTGTCTTGGGGTTTTTATTGTGTCTCTGCCCTTTAGCCTACCTTTTGTTTCTTTGTCAGAAGAAAAGATAATAGCTTGACCTGCCTTATCGCCACAATCGCTAACCTTCTCTTTCTCAGCATTTTATGTTATTACACAAGCCTCATTCTGGGACAACAGCTGTCGAGGGTAAGGATGGCTTTGGAAAGATTACCCTACAAAGAAAGAGGGGGCTTATCGACAGTTATATCCCCATTGATCGTTTTTTGTTCCGTCTTTTTTCATCCTCCTACACTTGGGGCTTTACATTAGGTAGTTAAAGAGAGAAAAAAATCTGTTTATCTGATGAAGGGCATGCTGCCCGAAACGTCACATTAAAAAAAGAGCAACGGGAGCTTGGTGTCGCGGACTTTTCTTTCAGTTTTTCATGGCTTTACATTACGTAACCTTTGTGGTTTTCCTGGACTCACTAGCAGGGCCCCATCAAATGGTAAATGGACTGCATTTATATAGCACCTTTCCACTCCTTCGAGCACTCAAAGCGCTTTACATTGTATGCCTCACATTCACCCATTCACACACCGGTGGCCGTGGCTGCCACGCAGGGTACCACCCTGCCACCAGGAGCAACTTGGGGTTAAGTATCTTGCTCAAGGACACAACGATGGAGTCAGGCCGAGTGGGGCTCGAACCTGCAACCTTTGGGTGACCGAACGGCTCCTCTACCACCTGAGCTACCACCGCCCAAGATCAAGACAGCCTGGGGCCCCTGAACTATAGGTTGCGATAGCCCCCACAGAAAAAAAAAAATCTTGACAAAAATGGCATAAACAGTGTCATAATTCTAGTATCAGCTATATAGAGGGGTATTATTAACAAGAGGTGCTTTTTCAAAACTGCATCTGCAATTCAGCTAAAATGTTTCCCGCCCTTTGAACATTAATCAAGGGGCCCCCTGGCAGGTGGGGGCCCCTAGGCTGTAACCATACCTGGCCTGTGTGTTAATACGGCCCTGCTCACTAGTCATTCAGCATCTACTGCAGCCAGTTCTGTCAGAACCATTTTAGTCAAGAAAAAACGAGAGACGGTTCTGAATGACATTTTCTTTATTGAAAGTATGAATTTCATTGAAGGGTTTATTTGCAAAACGGTCCATTTTGTTTGAATGTTGGGAAATTGACATTTTGTATTGGGCACTCCATTGAATTGCATTGCAAAATGCATTTTATATAGGTTAAAAAAGTATGTTCTCAAAATCTTTGAATGGTAAGAATTCACACATAGGTGATAGGACCTCTGAACAGTCATTTCCAATAATAAAATGCAAAAGTCTAAAAATGGAGATACACCGTTTTGCAAATAAAGACTTCTTTTGTTGTTATGGCTCTGTTCAGGAGCTGAGCACCATGAACAAGCAGCGAGTCAGAGGACCGCAGCAGAGGGAATTCTCACCCGAGTAGGATTGTGGAGAGATAACAATCCCCCCATGAACAGAGCAGGCAATATGACAAGGTCGTAGCCAGGGTTTTGAATTTAGGGCGGTCCATGGTGTACGCGCACGGCGCGCCAAAACATTTTACTATTAAAAGTAAAATATTTAATTTTTGTCATTTATTTCCAAAATGCATACCCCTTCACAAATGTGATGTTTTCATGTATATTTACTGGAATAAACTAACATCTACTGGTCTGACCAAGTAGAGAAAAGTATGAAAGCATGGAAAATGTAGATTTCCAAAACATTTTGAGTAGGCATACTCAGAAATTGATGGTGATGATGAATGGAAAACACTTAAAAAATATATAGGCCTACTTTCCCTGAAAAGTTAGGGAGGTCCGGACCTCCCTGACCTCAATGCTGGCTACGGCCATGAATATGACAAGAGAACATGCTATGTCAAGGGCTAGTCAATTAAAAGTCATTTTCGGCACACAAGAAAGGTTATTTTAGTTTTTGTGTGAAACTGGCTAAGAGACTACAGCCGCGTACGCCTCAGGTATTTGACATGAACCGAGGCTGAAGGTGCACAGCCAGCACCGCGGCTGAAGTGGCTGCACGTTAGACATGCGACTTATGTTGTCTAGTCCAAATAATTACACATTTTTGGACGCATGCGCAGCACTCTGTCGGAGCCAATGTGCGGAAGCCCTTCGGTCCCCCATAGGCCTGTGCCATGTCATACACACAGCAAGGAGGAGCAAGGCAGGAGGTGGATAACAAAGAGCAAGCAGCATGTGGTTGAGGGGAACAGGGTAGAATATAAAAGGCACGCACAGAGTGACTGGCCAACTGCTGACCAAGACAGAAGATAAGCAGCTGAAACCAAAACACCTTAGCCTGGGAACTCCCATACTGCCTGTAGTTCTACACAATCGTTTCGATCTGAAAGACAGTCTGGCGAGGATGACTCATAACGTCCAAGATCATGGGCCCTGTGTCATAATGGCCAAGCATTCCGACTTTTACAGTTTCTCTGCCCAATCAGAGAGTAGGGCAGTGTGTCATAATAGCCAAGTATTCTGCCCCCTACGGAATTTACAATAGGCAACTCCCCAGACCTAATCTCACTTGTGATTAGGTCTGGTGTTAACCAGGCAAAAAACACCTGGACTAATTACTGGTTTGGACTATTTAGGACTGGTGTGTCACAAATGACAATGTGACTTTCCCAATGGGTCTCATTCTTTCACAATGATAATTGCATTGGTGATTTTTTTCTCTTTTTTTGTTCTCCTCCAACACTCGTTTACCTCCCTTGTTCCTCTCCTCAAGCTTAAGTGCCAATCACGTGGATGTGAAGATGGCCCTGGAGCCATAGGAATCAATTCTTCACCGCTCACCCACGTCCGCCCACACACATGCACACCCGCGCCAAGAACAAATTAAATCTCCATTTTTACCAGTGGCCATCCACCCGCAAACACACATGAAAACGCACACATGAACACACACACACATGCACAAACACACACACACACACACACACACACACACACACACACACACACACACACACACACACACACACACACACACACACACACACACACACACACACACACACTCCCTCGCAATCACCCCACTCCCAGTCAACCCCACTCAAAGGGTGTTGTATTGGTGCACCGTGAGTTCAACAGTGTTCAGCACAGCACAGCTTGATTTCCGTCTTGAGCACGCCGACTGTTAGCTCATCTGTCTATCTGGCCAATCTAATAAGTATAAAAGGCTTTTAAGTGAATCAACAGGCCCCTTCTCAGGGAGCCGTCTCCCCAGGCCTGACACAAACTAGGCAATGGCCTAGGGCACCCCTGCTGAAAGGGCCGGAAAGTGCACAGGGAAAAAAATGCAAAGTTAATTCAACTCTTAGATAAAATTTGGGACGAAATCCACTTCTAGAACAGGGGTGGGCAATTATTTTGTCCCAAGGGCCAGATCGGGTTTAGAAATTTGACCAAAGGGCTGGATGTCATCTAGACCATTTGCCCGTGCCAATAATTAGAAATTGTGTAGGCCAGCATAATTACACCATTGTCAGTCATGCCATTCCTGTTAATTGTATCTAGATGTAGACTTAAGTAATCTTAGGTTTCCAAGACCCTTGTTTTAGGCAGGGCTGTAGTACTCGAGTCCGGACTCAAGACCGTGTTTTTGTGGACCTGGACTTGTCTTGAACTCGCTATCAATTGGACTCAGACTTGTCTGGGACTCGAACATTGGTCTTGCCAAATTAAGCTTTTGGACTTGACCGGGTCAGTCATTATTTTTTAGGACATTGGCAATCATAGATTCTAGAGTAGAGCATACAAGTTTGTCTTCACGTCCATGGCATATAGGTTACCTTCAAACATTCTCATTATTGAAACTCATCCTTTTCTTTGTCTACGTAACACTGACCGACATGTGGCTCGGACTTGACTTCGACTCTAATCTTTTTGGACTCGGTCTTGTCTTGGACTCAAACCTCTTTGGACTCGGAGTTGTCTCTGACTTGACTTTTCTGGTCTTGGACTTGTCTTGGACTCTACTAAGGTGGACTTGACTACATCCCTGGTTTTAGGTAGCCAATCTAAGAATGAGTGACCATATGAATCTGCATTTTTTTCCTTGGAAAGTCTCTGAGAGCCGCATGAAATGGCCCAGTGGGCCGCATGTTGCCTGAGTTTGCCCATGTCTGCTCTAGATGATGTTAAATAAACTCTCTACGTGTTGAATTACTCTCACAAAGTGATTTTTTTTTACCGTGTCCTGGTGCTATTGAAACGTCTCTCAAGGTGGCCCCTCCCCCTAAAGTTTGAAGCGAAGGGAGTGTTCCAAATCCCTCTTTGCCTCGGGCCCCCAAATACATTGAAACGACCCTGCCTCTCCCTCTTGGACTCCGACGCTGGTGGTGATGGGTGTGGGGGAGGATGGAGGGAGGGACGATAGAGGAAGAGAAGAGAGGGAAGACAAGGGGTGCATCTTAATATGGGACCTTGCCTCCTCCACTTGCCTCCTCCACTCGCTTCTCGTCATGATGACATCACTGACAACAGCATTATATTTCAATATCTTGCAAAAGCTCAATTGTAGAGTCTTTCTCTGGTTTGCAATTGGGATGGTGAATGAAAAACAGTCCCTCAAAAGTTGTTGTGGCTAGGCTGACAGCTGGGAAACTTTATCGTTTTCTCCACGGAGGAGGGGCCAGGAGGCGGGGCGAGGAGACAAGCACAAGTGGAGGAGGCAAGGTTGCATATTAAGATGCACTCAAGGAGGAGAAATGATATGATAAATGGGAGAAACTTTCACACTGCCGCTGCTGGTGATGAATGTGGGGGAGGATGGAGGGAAGGAAGAGAGAGGAAAAGAAGAAAGGGAAGACAAGGAGGAGAAAAGAAAAGGTGAAAGGAAGAGAAAAGGTGAAAGAAAGAGAAAGCAGACAGAAGAGAGAGGTACACGTAATTAAGACACAGACTGCAATAGAAGAAAGAGAAGAGAGAGAAGACAAGGAGGAGAAGAGAAAAGGTGAAAGAAAGAGAAAGCAGACAGAGGAGAGAGGTAATTAAGACACAGACTGCAATAGAAGAAAGAGAAGAGGGGGGGCGGGGGAGGATGGAGGGAAGACAGAGGAAGAGAAGAGATGGATGAAAGAGAAGAGAGAGAAGACAAGGAGGAGGAGAGAAAAGGTGAAAGAAGAGAAAGACAGAAGAGAAAGGTAATTAAGAGACAGAGAGCAATAGAAAGACAGAAGAAAGAGAAGAGGGGGGGGCGGGGGAGGATGGAGGGAAGACAGAGGAAGAGAAGAAAGAGATGGGTGAGAGACGAGGAGGCGAGAGGATATGGGAGATGGGGAGGGAAGAGGAGAGAGGGAATTAAGAGTCAGAAGACGAGGATGAGAGAGGATACGACAGATGGGGGGAAAGAGAGAAGAATAAGGAGGAGGAGGAAGAAGAGGGGGAAGGAGGAAGAGAGCGGGGGAAAGTAGTGAAAGTGCTGATGTGAAACACACCCAGTGATTCGTGCAGATTAACAGATATACATAAATTGCTGTGAGCAGGGGTGCCTACAGGGAGGGACAAAGGGGAAGTTGTCCCGGGCCCTGGGAGAGAAGGGGCCCAGAATTGGGTCCTCATTACATTGTATCTATTGGGTGGGGGCCATTTCAGATGACTTTGTCCTGGGCCCTGTCAAAGCTGTCAGCAGCCCTGGCTGTGTGAGTCACCACTCTCCATGAGTCACGATGCATAAAATGCTGACTAGGCACTACGACAAATGTGTAGTAGGAGTAGAGCACTTGTGACCCAGAAATGCAACACTTTACAAATGATCATTATGAGCAGGGACGCTGACAGTTTTGGCTGCAGGCCCAAGAAAATAAAACAGCCCAACCCCCACCCACCCCCACCTAATGCATTCTGTGCAATCTAAGGGCTTCCGCACATAGGCTCCGACAAAGTGCTGAGCACTGCTCCGCAAAAGTTCGATTCCATTGTTTTCAATAGAACCCCGCACACTGGCGCCGATGTCCGCGGACATTCGCCGATGTCGGATAGCAATTAGAGACGAGTTCTATTTTGTCGGCGCCGCCCATTGACTGTCAATGCTATGTTCGTGTGAAATTGGGTTTGGAGGTCCAAATTATGTCGGAAGCGAGAGTGCGCCGCAGTGCTGTCGGAGCCGATGTGCGGCCGGCCTAATGCATTCTGTGCAATCTAATGAGGATCCAGTTCGGCCCCCCCTCCCTCAGCGGGCCCGGGACAACTGATCCCTTTGTCCCCGCTGCCTGCTTTGTGGGTTCCAACACCATTACCAGTCAAATATTGCACCCAATTTTTTTAATTATACATTCATGTTTCCCCCCCCCCAACACTATCTTTGGTTAATTGCATCATCAACGTTGTTACAACATACTCACTGTGTTTTCAACACTCGATCCACAGTGCAGACAATATTCTCTCTCTCTTTACTTGGGATGTTCAGTGATGGGATTCTGATCCATGCCCTCCGACAGGCAGTGGACAAATGGGCCAGTTGTTCAAGGCCCAGATAAAAAGGAGGCCCAGAATTGGGCTCCCATTATACTGTTGAGAGGGGGGCCCTTTCAGATGATTTTGTCCTTCGCCCAGTCAACACTGTCTGAGGCCCTTCTCTGAGGAATGTGCCACTGAAACACATTAACATTCAGGCCACGTGGCTCAAACTGCTAAACTGCCGAACCGTTATAGACGGAAAAATGGCATACTAAGGTCATGAACATTGCTGCTTATTCTGTCAGCATACTGCAACCATAAGAAATGTGTCGAAAATGACACAAAATGTGTTGTCCTTGAGTACACGTCTTGAAATTCAAACTATTTGTGTCATATCTGACACAGCTCTGTACATTTATGTACAGCGCTGTCGGAAATGGCACAAATAGTGTTGAATTTCAACGCATGTGCAGTGGGGTGCTCAGGGTGCTGTGTGTGCTCAGACTAGCACGGTGGATGGATACTACAAAAAAATGCCTAGGCATTCAGCAGGCGTTTTTTTCAGGTGCCTTAGGCTTAAATGGGTTAACTTCTTTTTTTAAAATGTTTTTCAATACAGACCATATGTGTCAGGACATTTTTGGTTTGATTGTCCATTTGTATAGATGGATTTACTTACAGTAGATGTAATTGTTAGATGTTAGCTAGTTAATTAATTTAGATTTGGTACTGAGATCCCAAGCTGAGAAACTCAGGCGATGAAAAGAGGGACTGAGACTGCAGTGAGACTCCTCTTTTCCGCTGCCGGTTTTCTGGTAGGCCTACAGCTCGACAAAGCACCACTCGTCAGCCCCTTTTTTGATTTTCGAATATGCAGCACGACACAGCTCAATCGTAAAGCAAAACGTGGCGGCCGAGTCATGCTGTGTCGCACTAGACCTTCCAGAAAACCGTCAGTGGAAAAGAGGCACAGGTGGCCTATAAAGATTCTCTTGTCTAGGTGTGCGTTACAATATGCGACCTTGCCTCCTCCACTTGTGCTTGTTTCCTCGCCCCGCCTCCTGGCCCCTCCTCCGTGGAGAAAACGATAAAGTTTCCCAGCTGTCAACCTAGCCACAAAAACTTTTGAGGGACTGTTTTTCATTCACCATCCCAATTGCAAATGAGAAAAAGAGTTTACAATTGAGCTTTTGCAAGATATTGAAATATAATGCTGTTGTCAGTGATGTCATCATGACATATTACTTCCTGGTCCGAGGAAACAAGCACAAGTGAAGGAGGCAAGTCCTCATATTGTAACGCACTCTAGGTCTCTGGCGTGATGCTCTGCAGCATTTAGGCCATGGAGCATTACAATCTCACAACAATACACCATCATCCATCTAGACTGGTGGGTATTCCAATGACTCCTTTTGCGTTCATTACGATCTGAAGGACAACCTAATCACAGAACAGGGTGAAACGTGAGAGAGAGAGAAAAAGAGAGAGAGAGAGAGAGAGAGAGAGAGAGAGAGAGAGAGAGAGAGGCGTTATTAATCTCAAAAGGGGAAAATGAATGCCACCTGGCAATCCATACAACACATAATAGCAAGGCAAGACAAGCACATAACACATAAATAAGAGCTAGGAAATAAATAAGAAACCATCATAAAACACACAAAGAATCACCACAACATTATAAAGCAACTGTAAAAGGCACTCAAACGCTGTTGTTGACAATTCTGATTGCTGCAGGAATAAATAAAAGATCTCCTTAAAGGGACACTGTGTGAGATTTTTAGTTGATTATTTCCAGAATTCATGCTGCCCATTCACTAATGTTACCTTTTTCATGAATACTTACCACCAGCATCAAATTCTAAGTATTCATTATGACTGGAAAAAAATGCATGAAAATCTTCTCCACGGTCCGTCATTTTGAATTTCCAAAAATATCCATTTTTAGCTGCAAAAATGACTCTACTTGGACCATGCTAGAAAATATTTGTTTATTACTCATTAAACTTTCATGTAAAGATCAAATTTGGCAGTAGGCAGCCCAATTTCAATAAGCAGCATAGTTGCAGTACCTTTTTTTACCATTTCCTGCACAGTGTCACTTTAACCTTTCGGTGGAGCACCTACGGAGAAGGAGCCTTTGGCTCCTGACACTTTTCGTGAACACTATAGCGTGAATAGTCCGCTGATAGCCAAGCTACCATCAATCATTTTGCTTATGAAAGCAAGTGCAGTAGCCTACTGTGATATATGTTTTATTATTACTCTCACTAAAGTATATGTCTAATGACCTTTAGATAGGTTTTCATGGTCATACAGCACGTAGTCACATACAGTATCTATTTACGTGGATATGTATCAGTCACATACAGTACCTATTTACGTGGCTATGCATCTGAAAACAGGGCCTATGACAACTTTGGCTGGGCTCTGGGACAAAATCATGAGAAAGGGCCCCCCACCTATAGGCTGTATGTTTATACAACAAGAACCCAATTCTGGGCCCCCTCTCTCAATGGGTCCAGGACATCTGACGTGTTTGTCCCCTTGCAAGCTTCCCTGTCTGCAAGTGTCTCAAGGTTAAGTGTTTACCTTCAGGAATTGAAGGCTCAATCTCCGAGGGCATCTGACATGCCATTTGAAGACGAGGATTGCCTGCCGCTACAGTCAGAGCTGGGGGGGAGAATAGGGAATGGGCACTTATGGATTAAAGGGGCACCTCATGGGGTAAGGTAAGGTAAGGTAACTTTATTTGTACCCGAAGGTAGATTTGGTTGCAGGCAAAAGTAGCAAAAGCTTACACAGACAACAAAGTACTGACACACACAAAAAAAAAACTTACACCAGAAATAGGGAATGGGCACTTATGGATTAAAGGGCTGCCCCCTCATAATTAGCAGCGCAGAACTGACTCACCAGTGAGCCCTGCATCCTTTTGGGCCCCTATTTTCAGTTTAAAAAAAAAAAATCTGAAAATAATGGCCCAAAAGGGTGCAGGGCCCACCGGGAAATGCCCGCTATGCCAGATGGCCAGTCCAGCCCTGCTTGACGCTACAGTACGTATTTAGTTTTGATAGCAGGCTATGTCATCTCTCGTTGACATTTAGCATTTCCTTCAGGACACTGAGCAGTGAGCAGTATGGCGTGGGTGTGTTTTTTTTCTCTCTCTCTCTTTCCTTCTGTTTGTCTCTATCTCTTTCTGACTGCCCATGAAATTCTCTCTCTCTTTCTCCCTTTCCCTCCCCCCTCTCTCTCTCTTTCCTTCCGTTTGTCTCTATCTCTTTCTCACTGCCCATGAAATTATCTCTATCTCTCTCCCTTTCTCCCTGTCCTTGTATTCATCTCTCTCTCTCTCTCTCTCTTTCTCCCCCTCCCTCTTGTAGAGTCTATCTCTCTCCTCTCTCTCTCTCTCTCTCTCTCTCTCTCTCTCTCTCTCTCTCTCTCTCTCTCTCTCTCTCTCCTCTCTCTCTCTCTCTCTCTCTCTCTCTCTTCAACAGCAACATCTTCATGCGGTGACATATCCCAGAGGAGCTCTGACAATAAAGGGCACAGACAGTGACAGACAGACAGACACATTTCTCTGGCAAAATTTCCCAAGATCCTCAGTACGGTAGTTTATCCAATCCTCCATTCCAGAGGCTTAAAAATGGGGTCTCGTCACCTCACGGAAATTTCAGCTGTCGCTCTGGGTCTCCCTATAACAACACCCTGTTGTGACATGTGCTGTACTGTACGCCAGCGCTTGGCAGATAGCGAAAGTGCTAATCGGGAAATAATGTCTTTCATTGTTAATCAGTATTTGTTCTCGTGACTTAAAGACCTCTATCATCTTTTCCCTGGATGAGATGTGTAATTGCAAATCAAAATTTTATGGGTGACTGACTCGCTCTGTTGGAAGCTGCATTGTCATAAATGACAATCCTCGCCAGTTTCAGTCTCAATTGGTGGAAAAAAAACAAGCTGTATTTCTGTGAGGGAAATGAGTAATTTCTTTCTTTCTTTCTTTCTTTCTTTCTTTCTTTCTTTCTTTCTTTCTTTCTTTCTTTCTTTCTTTCTTTCTTTCTTTCTTTCCTTTTTTACTCAGAAAGTCTGTGTGTGTCAAGCTTTCAAAAGCAGCTGATCCTCATCCTCGATAACTGGCAGAGGGGCACGGCCTGCAGTCAGTTTCAACAGTCAAGAGGCTGTCTGTCTCCAAAGTCTCCATTATCCTTCAAAAGCACAAAAAAAGAAAAAAAACTTTTCCATCAAGTGTAAAATCACAAACACATAGAAGACACCCATGCAGACACGACACCCATGCCTGTTACAGCATGTGCTGTTCTGTCACTGTCTTCAGTTCCTACAGAATCTTTTTCCATTCATTGTTGTTTGTTCTATTTTCTATCTTCCTTCTCCTTCTCCTTCTGTAGGTCGAGGTGTCGGATCAAAGTGTTGATTGTGAAGAAGACGAGAAGATCTCGCCACACACACAGTCAGGCCCGCCAACAGGAGGGGATAAGGGGGGTTGTTGTTGCCCCGTGCCCAGGGAGATAGGGGGTCCAAAATTGGGGCCCCATTAGCCTACATTGCACGTATTGGTTAGGGAGGCCTTTAAAGACTACTTTGGGGGGGGCGCTGTGGGGGGGCGCGCTAAGCCCCCCGCACTTGGGCTTGCATGCCCATGGGGACCCAGGTTCGAGTCCGGCCGGGGTCATTTCCAAACCCTACCCCATACTCATGAACAGCAATCCGGGTACTTTGCTCGTAAATGTGCGTTACGGCCCTTTAAGGGTGAAAACAAACCGAATGTCTCACCAACTTACATGCTACTTTGCGTTGTCTAAATGAACACAGTTCATGCTTCAGCCACGGCTGTTTGGCTCTATAATTTGAACAGCCGGCAACACAACACGTTTTCAGCATGTTGCGCGTGAACAACGCTAGTCTACAGGTCCGTATTTTTCGTTTATTAAACCTTAACATCAACAATTGACTTGCATGGGTTGTTTTCCCCCACAAATGGGCGTAACGCACATGGAAAACGTCCCATCGTTCATGAGTATCTCTCTCCACACTCACTTCCTGTCGCACCTTCACTGTCCTATCCGAAATAAAGGCGCAAAAAACCCATCAAAATATCTTTTTAAAAAAACAAAAACAAAAACTAAAAGACTACTTTGTCTTGGGCCAAACACAAGCTGTCTGCGGCCCTGATTTTGAGTGGGAGTGGGCAGGATTGGGAGACATTCTTTTCAGGAGTGGACGGGATGGGATTTGTTTCTTAAAAATCCACTCCTGTGTCATGCTCTAGTTTGATATAACATAAGGACCCAATTCGAGGCCCTCTTTCTCCCTGCAGCCTGGGACAATGGACCACTTCCCTGCACACATGTAAGACTGTCCCTTTTTTTCCGTTTTGATTCAACACTTTCACCCATTTCTCTTCCCTCCCTCAGTCCACCTCTATTTGGTTGCTGCTGCTGGGGTGTCGTAGCTAGGTGTCATAAGAGTGTCATAGGTGTCATAATAGCTGGAGATATAGGCAGGCTCGGACAAGATGGAGCTGGAAAACCTCATATCACATCATATTAGATTTTCACCCCTCCCCGAAAGGTAGCATGTAGCAGGGAATTTTTAAATAATTTATTAAATTGTACAGTGGTGCTGATATGTTTACATACCCCAGCGGAATATACGCTTTGTCTGCGATTTCTCACAAAATATGAAGGATTACACAAAACCTTTTTTTTTCACTCATTGCTAGTGACTGGCTTAAGATATTTATTAGCAATCTTCTGTGTTTACTCTTTCAAAAGCATGATCACAACCCAAACTACCCAAATGACCCTGTTCAAAAGTTAACATACCCTAGTTTCTGATGCTGAATATGGCCCTGTTTAACATCAGGGACCGCTCTAAATTGTTTGTGGTAGTTGTGGATAAGGCTCTTAATGTTCTCTTATGACAAAACAACAAATTCTTCCTGGTAGAATGGTTGTTTCCTATAATATCTTTGGGTGTCTTGCTGGAACCTCGCATTTGAGGTTTCCCCTGAATGGCTCAATGATGTTGAGATCAGGAGAGTGAGACGGTCGCTCAAAAACTTCATTTTATTCTTTCTGAAGTAATGACTGGTTGATTTGGCTTTCTGTGTTGAAATATTGTCATTATATGAATTATTAGTCACTAAAACAAAGTGCAATGACACTATTTCCCGCTAAGGTTTTTTTTGTGCCAAAGATATTTAAGTGCTTTTGCAACTTTTAACAGGTGCATTTTTAGAGCACTTTTGAATCCTGTGAGCAAATATGAGATGGCAGGAAATTCCATAATTTCGGAAGAACAACTGAGAAAGACCTGGCACCCATGATGGTCTTCGACGATCTTTGGTTGGACTCAAATGTGATTGAAAAGGCAAGTCAAGAAACAGCAAGCAGTTAATAGGTTCACCTATAGAGCTTGAAAGTCCCGCCCCTTAGTTCCACATTTCACGGGACCTAAGCTGACCATCTAACAATATGGTAGCGAGTAAATATCTTCTGATTTCGGTCATTATATGCGCTGGGCTACAAATAAGAGGCTAGATGTAGATTATTCATGCAGGGGTATCAATATTTTGTTCCAAGGCCGACAGCATGAAAAATGAGAAGAAACACACCTTTCTAAAACGTTTGGTGTTTCGTACCAAAAATTATACAAAAAATTTAAGAAACAACATATGAAGAGTTCAGATGCAAAACCCCCTAACTCCATTTCTGAAGACCTGCACTTCTATATTTTTAGAGAACCCAGTTGTTGGTTTGGTTTACATTCATGTACTTGATAATACATATAAATAGTTATATGACATATTTTATTTTTTTAATGCAATTTTGATAGCTTTGTATTAACTAAAAATGAATTAAGATTATTTTCTGAAAAGGCACTTAGGGGTTTTGCATCTGAACTCTTCATATGTGGAGCTCGTGGCACAATTCGAAGGGGATCGATATATCGTTTTAATACCGCCATTGGATTAGCCTACATGCTACGATTTTCGGCTAAAAACGCTGTTGAGGTCTCATGAAATCGGGGGAAGTGACGTCACTTTCAAGCTCTATGGCCAGTGTTGGGAACATGTAATCAGTGACTTCTCTACACTGCCTATGGCCAACTGCCCAGAGTCTGCTGCTCACCCCATTAGCTGTGACATTACATTATCATTATCTTTTAATGGATTCTGACCAGGATGCTTTGCACCGCATGGTCTACACAAAGGGTACCGTAACAATGAACATTGGTATTTGGCCGAAAGCACATTAGAAAACCTATTAACGTTATGGCATAATGTGTTATCCTGTGCAATAAAAAGAGATGTCAGCTTAACGTAAAAAAAAAAAACTTTGCTCTTTCTCATTTTCTACAGCACATAAGTGAATTGTCAGACACCGTGCTTCTCTGCATATTATAATGCGCAAAAGTCGAAAGGTTAATTTGGTGTTGCTTATGAACAACCAAGTATTTCCAAAAAAAGATGTCAGCTTCACTTAAAGATTTTTTTTGTTTGGCTCATTCTCATTTTCTCCAGCACATAACCGAATTGTCAGACACCGTCCTTTTCTGCATATTAGGGATAATTCACCAAAGTCGAAAGGTTAATTTGGTGTTTGCTTATGAACAACCAAGTATTTCCGCCGACACACACTGTCTGAGCTGCGCTTCATTAAAACCTGACTCACTGCAGGCTTTTACAGCGTTGCCAGATTGGGCTGTTTCCCGCCCAATTGGGCTGCTTTTGGATGGCCGTGTGCGGGTAAATTTTTTTGCCACAGAAATCAATAGAATTGGGCAGGATTTTGTGCTTCTACGCGGGTTTTAAGCACTTTTTGGGCTGGAAATCATCAGCCTCATCTGGCAACCCTGGGCTTTTATCGTAAGTGGCATTGCGGCCTTGCCATGGTTTTAGAGAGCTTCACGCTCTACCCTGCCACTTAACAAAACCATGGAAACGACACACACACACACACACACGGCACACACACACACACATACCCACACATACACACACGGCGCGCACACACACACATACAGACACACACACACACACACACACAAACAGCCTTTGTTAAGCAGATGGCAATGAAAGAGAAAATTAAAAAGCCATGCTTTTCGTGGAGGCGGCAAAAGTGTGTGTGTGTGTGTGTAGGCAATGACGGTTTGTGTGTCCTTTATTTGTTCTAAGGCCTCTTGACTTGATTTGTTATTATGAACTGAACATTGAGATTATTACAGGTGTAGTGTAGAGTTTGTGGCCGACAAACAAACCACCTGCATTTCCATCTGTGAAGCAGCCCCCGCAATCCTAGCCAAAGCGAGAAGTCAGGCATGCAGGCATTCTGTCGGTATGGGCTGTTTCGTATACCAATAGGCTTGTAAAGCACAATTCCTGTCAATGTCAACATGCAGTTGTATTACTCACACTACCCTTGGCTTGTCAGTACCAGTTTTTTGTGTTATTGTTATTCAACCCTTTCCAAGATCCATGGCCATACCATATGACTTTATTCTCTCCATTATTATTGCTGATCCGTATCCCCCCCCACCGTGTGTGTTTTTTTTTGTTATTGCATCCAAACCCACAACCCTATGCCAGAGGCAGGGCCGTAGCCAGTAATTTTCAAATACCGAGGTACAATACTTCATGCTACTGTACATTTAGAATGCTTCAAACACTTCAGTCAAACTCTTAAGTTAGTTTTCATTAATCACTGCCTTGAGAATTCCATCATTAAATTTGCTGATGACAATGTAGTGGTGGGACTGATCAATAATAACGATGAGCAGGCATACATAAATGAAGTTTCTAACATCTCACAATGGTGCCAGCACAACAACCTGGCACTAAACGTAAGCAAGACTAAGGAAATGGTGGTGGACTTTCGGAAAAAGAGGGGAAACTACACTCCACTTTCCATCTGCAAACAACCAGTTGAGAGGGTAGAGTGCTTTAAATACCTTGGTGTTCACATCACAAATGACTTAACATGGACAAACAACACACACAACATCATTAAGAAATCCAGGCAGAGACTGTACTTTCTGCGCCTGTTGAAAAAGTTCAAAGTTTCCACACCCATCCTAAAAGCCTTTTACTCCTCAGCAGTGGAGAGCATCTTAACAGGGTCCATCATCACCTGGTACGGAAACGCCACAGTGCGTGAACAGAAAGAACTACTAAGGATAGTGCTGAGTGCTGTATTCGTCAACCTCTGCCTGCCGTGAAAGACATATACACAAAGAGAGTGCTATCTAGGGCCCATAACATTCTCAAAGACCAGTCACACCCAGGATATGGACTATTTAAAAAAAATGAGATCTGGAAGGCGACTGTGCTGTCACAGAGCTGAAAGACTAAGAAAGAGCTTTTTTCCTCATGCCATTTGCTTACTGAATTCCTCCTAATTACTTTGATTGAACACACACACACACACACACACACACACACACACACACACACACACACACACACACACACCTTTTATTTTTATTTTTATTTTATTTCTTCTTCACCCTTCTTCTGCACACTTGTTTTGCAACGGCCATGCATTTCATTACAAGTGACACGAAAGTGTCTCTATGTACATGACAAATAAATATCCTTGAATCCTTGAATGCTTGAATCCTTGAAAATGGGGGTGGCGTATACAGACTGAATTTATCATTGTTGATCATACATTGATTTTCATCATAGATACATTTTACATTTCTGAAAAAAAATACAGAGGACATGACCTCTGTGTCCTCAATGGTAGTTACGGCCATGACCAGAGATGAGGCACCGGAAGTTCTGTAAGAACACATTCAAGCTCTTCCATAATCCAGACAGATTGTCTATACGCGTCATGTGCAGTAGGTAGGCAGGGGTATGGTATGCTCTACGGCAGGGGTGCTCAACTGGCGGACCCAGGTCCGGATGCGGACCCAAACGCAATGTCATCCGGACCAAGACAAAATCCATCTGTATTTAATATGTATAAATTATAGCCTACATGAGATTTCGCTGCCATGCGATCTATAGGTGTATTTCTGCGAAGCCAGTCTTATGACAAATAAAAGTATCATCACTATGACAACTCAGTGAGTGAGCAAGAGGCCAGTGCGGCCAGCGAGTGAGGCTATTTTCTGCATCGGTCCGTAGCGACTTTTTTGGACCCTGGAAACATATGAAATTTGGCGAATGGACCTTTTCAGTTTCTAGTTGAGCACCCCTGCTCTAAGGGAAGATATTCAGAAGAGTGGGGGAGTTTGTTATGTTGTCCTGGGCCATATAACTGTCACACTACGGTGGACAGATGAGGAGAGAGGGGCCCGTAAACCTTGACATGATGCATCTGCTGAGCATACACATGGGGGAATAAGGCTGCAGTGTCAACATATTGGTGTGTGTGTGTGTGTGTGTGTGTGTGTGTGTGTGTGTGTGTGTGTGTGTGTGTGTGTGTGTGTGTGTGTGTGTGTGTGTGTGTGTGTGTGTGTGTGTGTGTGTGTGTGTGTGTGTGTGTGTGTGTGCGCGTGCATGTGAGTGTGTGTGTGTGTGTGTGTGTGTGTGTGTGTGTGTGTGTGTGTGTGTGTGTGTGTGTGTGCGTGTGTGTGTGTTTGTGAGTGAGAAAGAGAGAGAGAGAGGGAGAAAGAGAGAGAGAGAGAGCTCTATGTATGTAAGAGTGAGCTATACAGTACATGGTTAATACGTATACCGGTATGTGAGGATGTGTGTAATGTCTTGTGTGTGATGTCTTCTGTATTTATGTATGTACGTATGCTCCTAGACACCTTAATAAATGGCACTCTACTCTCTACTCTACTCACATTTCGAAACGTGTACAGAATTTAATAGGTGTTTTTTGTTATGAAGTGAAAAAATTGTGGATTCATCACCTGTGCTGCCCAGGTGTATGTCATTAGGCAACCTCATAAGAGGCCATTGTTTGTGTGTGCAGTATACCGTGAAGAAGGCCGCTGCGCTTGGGTGTCTGCCTTGATCATGTTTTTAACTTAGTGTGTTGAAACATTTCAATTAAAAACAACAAACGTGTCTGTGTTGAAAAAAAATAGTCAGTCAACTTATGGGCAAAGACGCAATGAACCTCATATACTGTATAAGTAGTATTGATACAGGCACAACTTTCAAGGTCACAAAAGTTAAATGTGCGATTGTGATTTATCATGCAAGTGTACGTCTGCAGCTGATCAATAGGGGCAGTGTAATTAACCTGGCCCACTGAGTCTCCTCAATCAATGACAGCCAGGGACACCGACAACTCTGGCCGAGCCCAGGACAACGTCATCTCAAAAAGGGGCCCTCACACCCTATACACACAGTGTAGTGAGGGCCCGGAACAACTGACCTGTTTGCTCCCCCTTCTCGAGTTTCCTTCACACAGTAACAAATGCAGTGTTAAATCAACACTTAGAGAATACTTGGGGAATGGACCAAATACACTCTAGAAGATGTTACGTCGACTTTCTAATAGCGCATTCAGGCCGACTGAGAAACGTGCCGGTGCCCATTCCCGCACCTAATCGCGAACCGGCCGTCGTGTTCACGCCACAGATTTTAGCGTTCGCGAACCAGAAAATGCTAGGTTTTTCTGTGCGAACCGTGACGACAGCATGTCCGTCGGCAGGTTCATCCGGGTAACACAGTCACGTGCGGAAAAAGTTCAGAGCCCAGTATGAACACGGGCTATTCGCAGATGAGCACTTTAGTGCCGAACGTAACTGGTGCAGGCACCGGCTCCGTTCTGGTCGGCCTGAAAGCCCTATAAGAGTAGAATTAACACTGCTAATTTGACTGTGCATATAGTCCCAATAAATGACAGCCATTCCATCCTGCACATGTGTAGTGATCCACACAGGGGCAATAACCATAAAGTGCAATAACGCTGCAATATACCGTATATACAGTATACTGTATGCATATATATACAGTATACTGTATATAGCCTACTTATCCTTTTTCAACCATTATCTGACTTTTGTTCTTGTCCTGCACTACTATTCTTTTATTGCATAGCCTACTATAAACATGTATCATAGGCTACTATAAACATGTATCATAGGCTACTATAAACATGTATCATAGGCTACTATAAACATGTATCATAGGCTACTATAAACATGTATCATAGGCTACTATAAACATGTATCATAGGCTACTATAAACATGTATCATAGGCTACTATAAACATGTATCATAGGCAACATGTCAGGGTGTCTACATTCAAATCTTCTTTTAAGTCTTTAAATTAACGGTACATGAGCAGAAAGATCCTGACTTTTATCACTTTCAAAATATCATAGAATTGTGGCCAGTATATGACGCGCTGATATTTTGAAGCTGGCTGTGTTGTTGTTGTTGTTGTTGTTGATGATATGTGAAAATATTTCTATCGTTTCCTAAATGACAGGCGCACAGGGGCAAGTGCCGTCCTTCTGTACCCTCTCCTTTGTATTCTCCCTTTCCTTGCCAAGTCTTTGACCTTTCACATCTCCGTCTGGAACTCGAAATCAATGAAGTGTGAAGGCCACTAGCCTGCGGAATGAATCTGAGAGCACTTTGTGCCTGTCCAGTCACACTGAGTATACACAGTAGAAAATATTAGTGTTAATGTAACCCCGATAAAGCTTTGCGAGAGCCTGCACACCTCGAAGGCTTCTATTTCAGCAGGTGCAGCTTTTCAAGGTACTTCAGTCATGCAGTTTTCACAAGGAAGAGCGCAGCACTGCTTATTCACGGTTAACCATTTTTTTTTTTTGTCAGCACCAAGACATTTTTTTTTTTTAAAAAGTGGTGAACCTTGAAGAGGCAGTGTCATGCTCTACCTTGTGAAAACTGCATGACTAATGTAACCCTGATAACATTTGGTTCCACTCCAAAAATAGTGTTAATTGGTCAGTGTAACATTTACGGAGCTACTCATTATTGTGAGTAGAAAAGTTGAAATTACACTATGTGCTGTGTGTACATGTGTACATATGTGTAGGGTAGGTGTAGGTGCACATACTGTATGTGTATGTGTGTGTATGTGTCTGTGTGTGTGTGTGTGTGTGTCTGTGTGTGTGTGTTTGTGTGTGTGTGTGTGTGTGTGTGTGTGTGTGTGTGTGTGTTTGTGCGTGCGTGCGTGCGTGCGTGTGTTCATGACTGTGTGGGAAATGGTGTGCATACATGTGTTTATGTGTGCACAGACAAGTGCATGTGTGTGTGTGCGTGCGTGTGTGCATGCGTTTGCGTGTGTATGCATTAGTATGCGGGCGCATGAGTGTGTGGGTGGTTAGTGAAGGTGTATGTATGAATGTGCATGTAGCCTACTGTATGTATGTGTGTTTATTCAGTATCTGCCCCAACAATCCAGCTGGTGTAGAAATCCATACAGGGTCAAGTGTGCCTTCATTTCAGGTTGGAAATGGACCAGGATGATGCGATAGTGTGCTTGCATTTCTGGAGCCTATTTATTTATCATAGGAGTCCTGACCTGAGGGCAAACGGAGGAGGTGTGAAGATCACTGCATGAATGGTGAGTAGAGTAAGTAACGCTCTATGCATGAACAATGTATACCACTACTCCAGGCTTGACATTAACTTTTTCACTCACCAGCCACTGTGGCTAGCAGTTGTCCAGAGTAACTACACATTCAGCTATTGTATTGGCCACAAATTTTGATATTGTTTTTTTGTTGTTGTTGTTTTTTAATCATATTACGGTACATCTAACATCAAAAGATGAGGTGCTAAAGCAAGAAGATGAGTGCATAGGGTTCTATATGGAAATAAATAAAAGAAATAGAACATGAGTAACTCAGCTTTTTCTTGATCTTAAATGCATTAAATTAAATTGATACACAAGGGGGAAACACAATTTAGGCTACTCTGATACTACAGTATATCCACCCAGGAATAATACTCTCTATAATAAAAACTCTCTGCTCAAACACAAGAACTGCACATACAAACTGAGACACAGTAGAGCGGACAGCATTCCTACCAGAAAAGCAAGGTTTTTCAACAGTTTCTTCCCAGCAACAGTGAGGCTGATGGCAAAAAAGAACATTTGATCCACCTTTTTTATTATTCTTTTGATCTCTTTGATTTGTATCACTTTTTAATGTATTTTGTCTTCCTATTTTTCTATTTAATTCTATGTATTGACTCAGAGGGCCTGCACAAGAGTTCCTATGTGCTTGGACTACTAGTTTATGCACAAATGGCAAATAAAGTACTTTGAACTTTGACCTTAATACACCTTCCAAAGTAACACTGAAATTATTAACAGCCACAGCCAGCGGTTTAGCACTAATGGAGTAGTCATCAAGAACTGCACCTGGCCCCACAGGGAGTCTTTCCTTTCATAATCACCTCCACTTGTAATCTCCATACCCCACTCCTCGTCCTTCCTCTCTCCTCTCTCCTCTTTCTCTTTCTCCCTCCTCTCGAATTAAATCATCTCATCTTGTGAACAGTTCAATGACTGACACCCAAGTTGTTCATCTCACTTCCTCCCCTCTCTACTGACATTATAATAAACCACATTCCTTGCATCATGGGAAAATGTTGCCAATATATAGGTCTACATTACAATACAACATGTATTTGCGTACATATAGCGCAATATCACAATTATGAAGTGAACTGAAAAGCGCTTTCAAAATACACATATACACACAAACACATCCTATGGAGGCTGTCTTGCGGCGACAATTGTCTGGGGTTCATGTGAGAAAGTGCACACACACATGCACACATGCACAGACACATTAATAATAGTTCTAAAACAATTACAGTAAAAGTGATCGTAACGTAGCCCAATTTCTTAAAATCAAGAGCTAGTGCAGGAAGATAGTGTAGTTCTACTTATCTGAAAGGCATTATCAAGTCTTAAGGGTGCAAGGAAGGGGTCTTGCATGCCAACACAGCTTCAACTTGAGGTTGCGCTGTCCTTTTCTCCTGTTGTTTTCTCTGCTGTCTCTCTCGGCTTAATAGCTTGACAATATGCTATTCCTGGCAACGAAAAGCTAGGTTGGTCGTGGACAGCCAAGAGCGTCCTCCTTGAAACACAGTAACATTTTTCGAACGCTTGGTGGGGAAAAAAAACGATTTTTTAAAATATTCTCGAGTCCAAAAGGGGTCACCGCTAAAAAAGTTTGGGAACCGCTGGTATACAAGTCGCGTATATAAAAGTAACCCATTTCTCATTTCCTCTGACGGCGAAGAGTTATCAGGAACCGCATTGTGGCCAGCTCTTTCTGTCATCAGGAAGCACAAGCCCCTCATTGTGGCCAACTCTTTCTTCCCGTTATCATCTCCTTTCATGTCCATGGCCTTCCCCTCTCTTCGTCTTCTTCCCCTTATGATACATGAAAACCAGTCATTTTGGAAAAACGGTGGCCATATTGAATGTTGGGAAAAAAATTGAGGTGGCCCCGTGTTTTAATCACTTCCAATAGGCCTTCTGGTCTAATTTGTCCACCTGGTGACCTGCCTAAATGTACTGTAGTAAAAATTTATATCGGCAGACAAACAACTCAGGTGGTGGTAAGCACTGCAGATTTTATTGATAACGGCCGGAGAGGTTATCACATGGAACACACAAAGTCTTCCATCCAGTAAGCTCTGGGGTGGAAGCAGAAGACCACCCTATTTAACCATTTCTTCTCCCACAGTCCATGGTGTGAGCTTATTTGGTGCACGTGGGCTCCCAGTTGGCTGTTTGCCCACTGTCCATTGTATGATTTTCCAATGTATGCATTGTCATATCTCGTCGCTCCAGTCTTGTGACCACAGAAAGTAGATGCACATGCCTCCAATAATATTTAGTGTCCCCTGTCTGGAAAACTTGCACACCAGACCATGCTATTACATGGGGATTTCCCCTGACAAACAACGAGCATGAGTATAAAAGAAAATACATGGTTAATGTAGAATAGTAATAGTAGAAAAGAAAAACATTAAGAATGAACATTTTACTACAGTACAACCATGCAAAAAATAAATATATAAAATCATCAAAGCTTGAAGTATAAGTAGCCTCGGTGTACTGTATATGCCGCCACATAATACAGTCTAAAAGTAGCTCATTTTTCATTTCCTCCGATGATGAAGAGTCATCAGGAACCACATGGTAGACAACTCCAACTCTTTCTTCTCATAATCATCTCCTTTCATGTCCATGGCCTTCCCCTCTCTTCATTTTCTTTGCTTCTCTCCTTCATCTCCTTTCATCTCATCTCATCTCCTCTCATCCATCCATCGACCTTTCATCAAGCACAGGACATGATGCTACGCTCTCATCAGCAATGTGCCTATTCAATGACTGTCTCTCTGCCTAGGTGTCCCCCCCTCCACCCTCCACCCCCCCCCCCCCCCAACCAAATTATTATTTTCACTTCCCAATACCCACTCTACTGAAATTACAATACAAATCCAAAATCCATAGAAAAATGCCACCCGTAGTATGGAGCCCTTGAGGAGCTTGAACAAAAGCTAAAATACATTACGTCAGGTTGGGGCTAGTGATTGGTTTGGGTCCATGCGCGTATAGTTTTTTTTGGGGGGGGGATAAATGTTTAGAGTAAAATATACGCTAGTATCAAGTTAATATGAACCGTATTATATTTTTGTTATCCAATATTATTCCTATTCCATTCTTACCTCCCCTGACGCAAAAGTCAAACTTCGCTTATGTTTGGGTCCAGGCACAAACACTCTCTAGTGATCACAAATACACTATTGTAACTGACAGGTTAGGGTTGGGAATTGGTTTTGTTCCAGGCAGGCAAGTTTGACATTGACCTCACATAGACCTATCACAGGAGCGCAGACATGTCTGTCTTGACAATTTGATGAGCAAAGTTTTGTCCGCCATTTTAGATTTGATGAGCGGAAGTTTGACCGGGCTTATATTCATCCAGAGACCGATTGCATGCAAATCAGAAGATAATGGATCAGCAATCGTCAGCTTCAGCAGCACTGATGAGACAGTAATCAAGCCTGATGGAGAAGAGCCAGGAAGACCCGCGAGCCCAATCAGGACCGCTGACAGCTTTTACTGGGCCCAGGACAAAGTCCTTTGAAAGGGCCCCCCACCCAATACATTCAATGTAATGAGGACCCAAGTATGGGCCCACGATTTCCCTGGGCCAGGGACAACGGACCCCTTTGTGCCCCCTTGTCAGCTTCCCTGAGGGCAATAATGCAGTAGACATTTCCTCTCATAATCATCTCCTTTCATTTCTTCATCCTCCTTTTCTTTGCCTCCTTTCTCATTTCATCTCATCTGCTCTCAAGCCAACCTTTGGACCAATTCAATGACCGAGTCCATACCCCCCACTAGGGCTGCACGATATTAGAAAGATATGTGATACACGATAAGATGACTGTATATCGCCATGATATTTAATACAGTATATACATATAGTTTCCCCTCTCAACTTGCCATTCTACACTTTATCATGTATGAAACAATTGAGAGCAATGTTTTATTTCCAACATTATTTTTATTCTGAAAAAAACATGACTAATATACAGCATGAACTTAAAATGTCAACCTTTTTAACACTTTTTTTTTAACCTTTTCACCAAATTGGCGGTTATTAAAAATTAAAAAGTGGATATCACGATATAACCAACTTTTGTCATACGTGTGGGTTAATGACGTGACGTGTAAATTTTGCTGTCGCAGGCTCTTAAAATTAAGTAAATTCATGCTTTCAAAATTGTCAATGCTTTAGAATGATTAAACTAATGTCGTTGTTGTGAAAAAGTAATGCTTAAATAAGTATACTTAATTTTGAGTCAAATGTCACATTTGTCCTATGGTGTGACTGAGGCAAGCCTGGTTCTCCATATTAAAACATTTTTAAATAAATAATCAAAGCTCAGTCATTTGTCTAAACAACCCTGGCATGTTTTTCAAGGTGTCTATTTTAAAGGATAGTTCCGGCGTAAAACGAAAGTTTCACCATCGCTTTCCCATGCCACATAATGTATCTAATGATGAGCCATTCCGGGCAATGCCGCGCCGTTATGGAGTTAGCTAATTTTAAGCTTTTTGGCGAAAAACGCAGCCAATGCATCACGGCGGGGCCAATTATAGGCCTGTTATTTTCTGATGTTTCCCCGCTATAAACAACTTCAAAAACGCTACACACTTCATCACAAAGGTCTCGTCAATCAATCCGAGGCACAGAGAAGATCATCGGACCACCGATGGTGGATAATTATCTATTGTTGAAGCTCCAGCGGTACATAAATTGTGACTTTAGACCCTTAAGAAGCCAATTGCAAGGGTGGATTTTAGATTTTTCTCTCAGAGTTCTTCAGTCAATCAATTATGTTTTGCTACCACAAGATGTATTAGTTTTGTAGTCCTTTGGTGTGACAGCCATAAAATACATTTTGACAATAGTGTATATTTTTCATATTTTTTTCTTATGTAGATGTATGAAAATGGATCTTACTAAAGGTGAAATTGTATTTCAGTTGGCAACGACATGGCTTTAAATTAACTCAAAAGCTCATAAGTCCTATGGTGTGATGGTAAAAGTCCTATGGTGTGATGGTAAAAGTCCTATGGTGTGACACTTTGGAGTATCACACCAAAGGACAAACAGGTCACACCAATGGACTAGATATTGGAGAAATAGCTTTTAAAACAACTGGTAGTACATATATTTTGTTGTTGTTGTTGTTTGACTAGATAAATATTGTGTATTCAAATTACTTATTCCTTTATTGGCCTTTGGAATTTATACTTTGATGCATTGTTGATGAATATTTGCTGTTGATTTTAGATACTGTCAAATGATGTAAAATGTCATTAATGGTGCTTTGAAACCATAAAATATAACGGTAACAGTGAAGGAAAGATCAGTGAGAGAGTATATAGAGGAGTATAGATGAATAAAGTATGCTGTGGAGAGCTCAATATACAGCATAAATGTGCTGTCCAGCTTGAGATACCAAACAGGCACTGGCCACTACACACTACAGGTTCAATGGTGTGACAGTCATAGCATACCTACAAAAGTGTGATGGTCATGCCAAGGTCACACTTGAGTATGAGTCTTATGAGCTCTGCAGGTTACATTTAATGACCGCATGTCTGTCATTAAGAGTTACGATAGGCTGATAATCGACGATTCAAAGACTTATAAGTGTAAAGTGTAGGTCCATATTGACTACAACATTATATTATGATCAAAAGACACAATAATCATGTTGATATATTTGTTTCTGGCTCAGTTTTGCATTTCTGTCCTGACATGAATGTCCTACGGTGTGACATGTTTTAAACGCTCAAATATTTGTTTGAGCTAAACAATATGTTTGATAAACACTGAATATTGCATTAGGGAAGAACAAATTATCGTCCCTGAAAAGTTAGTATAAATTCGGACAATTTTGAACATTTAAAAGAAAGATATCCCTGTTTTTCCTCGAAGGTTTCTAATAATCTCACATCTGATGGGAAAAAAATAATTAAATGGTAATTTCTCATTAAATTAAGACTTAAAAAAATTGCAATAAATATGAAGAGTGTAACAATGTTCAAACTCCATCAAGCCATTTCTACATTACTTAATATATTTATTTCTTAACGTCACACCAAAGGACATATTTTCAGCAAATTGCTTTATCAACGTAAATAAATAATCAATGAATAGACCAACATTGTGACCACTTGGATTTTTTGAAAGATTAATTGCTGCACTACGTAGACATATACTTTTTTCCCTCATAAACAATGTTTTGTGAAAAAAAATGTTTTTTGCTGCCTATCGGTCATCTACCCGTGTATCGCAAGCCGTGATATCGCGATATCGATACAGTTTCAATATATCGTGCAGCCCTGTTAATCTAACACTCTTCAGACCCCACTCACTCCTCACACCCCACTCTTCCTCTCACGTTTTAATCACACACAGTAAATTCTGCAGTGCTCATTTAAGACTTAGAGAGTTGATTTGACATCATTTGGACTTAAATGAACTCTTTCAGTGTTGAATTAACACCGCAACATTTACTGTGCACTCCTATGCACTACCGGTCTGATGAGGTGGACTGGGCGAAGTAATGACTAAAGCAGAGACTCCAGGAGTGAGTTATTATCCAGCCTCTCTCTCTGACTAAAGCTCCCACGTCATTGTCAGTCTTGAATGAATGGCGGACGGAATTCCAAGACACCGCAGCACAATGGAAAATTAAGTGGTGTGTGTTTTGTGTGTGCGTGTGTGTGTGCGTGTATGTATGTGCGTGTGTGTGTATGTGTGTGTGTGTGTGAGTGTGTGTGTGTGCTTGTGTTCGTGCTTGCATGTGTGCGTGTGCGTGTGTGTGTGTGCGTTTGTGTGTGTTCGTGTGTGCATGTGTATGTGTGTCTGCGTATGTGCGTGCGTGCGTGTCTGTGTGTGTGTCTGCATGCGTGTGTGCTGGCGTGTGTGCATGTGTGTGTGTTTGTCTGCGTTTGTGTGTCGTTGTTTATGCCTGTGTGTGTGTGTCTCTGTGTGTGTGTGCGTGCGTGTCTGTGTGTGCGTGCATGCTTGTGTCCCTGCGTCTGTGTGTGTGTGTGTGTGTGTGTGTGTGTGTGTGTGTGTGTGTGTGTGTGTGTGTGTGTGTGTGTGTGTGTGTGTGTGTGTGTGTGTGTGTGTGTGTGTGTGTGTGTGTGTGTGCTGGCGTGTGGTGGCTAAGCTAATTTAGGGGCGGCCGGGGCAGGGACCAGTAATAATGTCAGGATTGATTAAACACTTTTGGTGTGTATGCACGGGGAGGTGTGTGTGTGTGTGTGTGTGCTGGCGTGCATGTGTGTGTGCATGTGTGTGTGTGCTGGCGCGTGGGGGCTGTGTGTGTGTGTGTGTTTGTGAGTGTGTGTGTGTGTGTTTGTGAGTGTGTTTGTGTGTCTGTGTGTGTGTGTGTGTGTGTGTGTGTGTGTGTGTGTGTGTGTGTGTGTGTGTGTGTGTGTGTGTGTGTGTGTGTGTGTGTGTGTGTGTGTGTGTGTGTGTGTGTGTATGTGTGTGTGGATGTATATGCGTTTGTGTGTGCTGGCGTGTGTGTGTGTGTGTGTGGATGTATGTGCGTTTGTGTGTGCTGGCGTGTGTGTGTGTGTGTGTGTGTGTGTGTGTGTGTGTGTGTGTGTGTGTGTGTGTGTGTGTGTGTGTGTGTGTGTGTGTGTGTGTGTGTGTGTGTGTGTGTGTGTGTGTGTGTGAGGAATGAGTTTTTCTCTGAGCGGAGCGGGGCTTGGTACGTTGCCGTGACGGTGTTGGCTGTGTTCCTGGGACTGTCTCATTGATTGAAACGGGACCCTATGGAGCACAGGGGTAATGAATGCACCTGCTTCACACACACACACACACACACACACACACACACACACACACACACACACACACACACACACACACACACACACACACACACACACACACACACACACACACACAGGCACGCAGATGCACACACACTCACAAACAACGCATACACGCACACACACAAACAACGTGCACACAAACACACACACTCACACACACACTCTCTCTCTCTCTCTCACACACACACACACACACACACACACACACACACACACACACACACACACACACAAACAACGCTCGCACACGGGCAACGTACACACACTGTGTGTGTGTGTGTGTGTGTGATCAGTATTTCCTGCCAACATAATTCATGGGCACCAGTCTTGCAGTCTTGAACGGGACTTTCAGGCAGACTGTGTGCTTAATCTTCTCCTGAAGTCTGGGTTATTATTTAGTGTTACTATTTAGTGTGTGTTGCAATGTGCAGTGTGTCATTCCCAGGCACCTGAAAAGGTATACTGAAATATACTTTATGTGCTGTCCAGTGAGACAGGCATATCCATGTAGAGCTTTTAAAAACACTAAATCGTACATTTTTGTTCTCAAGGTGTGGACTGCATCGATTTTTAGAATGCTTTTAAACCAGAAGACCTGGGCTAGCATAGCAACTGAGATTAACAGAATGTTTGACAGTTTTGCAAGATCATGTAGGCGACTACATGCCTGTGCATGCTGTGTTGCATTATGTATAATACATAAAGTATGATGTACTGCATTGACTGTCAAATATCATACGATACGATGCAAAACGATACGATTATAGTAAAGGAAGAATAAATCACCGCACACTGGTAATCTTTGCTGGTAGTTTATTTGGTGAACAACGCGTTTCGCTGTTGCTTCATCAGGTTCACTGAAGCAACAGCAAAACGCGTTGTTCACCAAATAAACTACCAGCAAAGAATACCAGTGTGCGGTGATTCATCCTTCCTTTACTTGGATTACTTTTACTGCACGACAGTGGTTGTGCACAGGAACGGTACTTTGAACGATACGATTACTTTATTGTCAGTTTTCACTGAAATTCTTTTTGCTTCCCTGAGCAACACTCGCTTAAAAGAGGACATACACATAACATCACATCACAAGACTATTACACAACTAACAAAAAACAAAAACAAGACAAAACAAAATAAAAAACACAGGACAAAGGCCTATAGACATACATGCATACATACATTACACATCATATATACTGTATATTGTGTACATATTAGAGATGTACAGGATCCAAGATCCGATTCCGGATCCGGCAGGATAATAGGGTTTTTCAGACTATCCGGATTCGGCAGGATCTTAATATAAGCAGTGGATCCGGTATCGCGGCAGTAACCTAAAAATCAGGATCTGGGGCATCTCTACTTTTTACGTAGCCTTGGCTTTTCAGTCAGTCTTTCACAACCCCAATCGCTGCATGGAGTGAAAGCCCTTTGGAAGCGGCCATTGAAGGCAGTGTGGCAGTAAGCCAATGAGTCTTAAAAATAGTTTGCGCCAACGTAGTAAAAAGGGCCCACGTGTGCGAGTTGGCTATGTGTTTCAACCCTTTCGTAGGATCCGGTATCCGGATCCGGATCCGGCAGGATCTTAAGCAGTGGATCCGGTATACGGCAGGATCCTAAAAATCAGGATCCGGTGCAACTCTAGTACATATAGGATTCCAATAACCGCAATCTCCCTCACCTCACAACATCTCCCCTCACCAAGCTCAACCCAAGCCCAAATGGTTTCCTCTATATCAGTGGCTCTTAACCTGGGGTGCCTGGGGTACATTGTAATTGGGCCAAATTAAAACATGTTTTGTCCCCTTTTAAAGTCATTAAGGTATTGATTAAGTCAGTGTTTCTCAACAGGGGTGCCGGGGCACCCTGGGGTGCCGCGGAAACGTGGCTGATAAATAAATTATGTAATATAATACATATTTGTCTAAATTGTTAAGTTAATGTTAGTCAGTGGAATCTTTCATCTGCCATTTATGCACAATAAAGTAAATACAGGTCGCCCCAGTCAGCTGCAACTTCGAACATAGGTCGTGTGAGATCTCCAAATGTGTTACTTTTCTAAGCTTGTGTGGTATCGGATGCGATGCCATGTTACGGCTTGTTGGTTTGGGGTGCCTATAAATTTTTCATGAATTGAAAGGGTGCTTGCCTAAAAAAGGTTGAGAAACACTGGATTAAGTAAGCAAGAATCTCAAGCAACGATCATTGCTATTAATCACTTAAACCATTTTTTTTAATTGTGCATACACGTGTATAAGTTTATGTTGGGGGTGCGCGGCTTGTCTTGGGCACAGGTAAGGGGGTGCTTTAAGAAAAAAAAAGGTTAAAGGGACACTGTGCAGGAAATGTATGGCAGGAAAAGTACAGTCATTTTTGCAGCTAAAAATGGCTATTTTTGGAAATTCAAAATGGCGGACCATGGAGAAGATCCCCCTTTTCATGTATGAAAAGTGCAATTTTTCCAGTCATAATGAATACTTAGAATTTCATGGTGGTGGTAAATATTCATGAAAAAGGTAACATTAGTGAATGGGTAGCATGAATTCTGGAAATAAACAACTAAAAATCTCACACAGTGTCCCTTTAAGAAAAAAAAGGTTAAGAACCACTGCTCTATGTGAATAGATAGCGCGGCAAGCTCTGCTATCTCTCTAGGGACATGAAGTTGGCCACCAGCTAGCTTGCCCTATACAGTATGTCATCAATAAATGAAGTTCGAGGAGAGGGAGGTGAAAATGGAATGGGTTCGAGCAACCGAGTCATCTTTCAGGAAATTGCCCTTCAGCCTGAGTGAAGTGCCTAGCAGGGAACAACCATGCACCAAACCACACCACACCACACGGCACTCATACACGCACGCACGCACGCACGTACACACACACAGACACAGACACACACACACACACACACACACACACACAATTCGTCTGCCGTCGTTTGGGAAGTGGCTGTTTACCGGTTCATCACTAGGCTACTGCCAGTGTGTGTGCGTTCAATAGTTGACCACCGAACATCGGGGAAGCCCATTGAAAGAGCACTATTTATATATAGTGGATTCCAATGACTGCAATCTACCTCACCTCACCTCACTACATCTCACCTCACCAAGCTCACCCAACCCAAGCCCAAGTTGTTTTCTCTATGTGAGCAACTAGCTCGGCAAGCTCTGCTATCGCTCCAGGGACATGAAGTTGGCCACCAGCTAGCTTGCCCTATACAGTATGTCATAAATAAATGAAGTTCGAGGAGAGGGAGGTGAAAATGGAATGGGTTCGAGCAACCGAGTCATCTTTCAGGAAATTGCCCTTCAGCCTGAGTGAAGTGCCTAGCAGGGAACAACCATCACTGCACCAAACCACACCACACCACACGGCAATCACACACACACACACACACACACACACACACACACACACACACACACACACACACACACACACACACACACACACACACACACACACACACACACACACACACACACTCCTCCTTCTCCTGCCTGGCTCTCGAAAACCTCCTGCATTTCTGCATCAAGTCCAGTCAAGTGTACATTATTGTCAAAAATCTATGTAATAGGGTTAGCACAGAAGTTTAAAAATTGCGTTTGATTAGTCTCCAATGTCAAGTTAAACATACATGTATAAGACATTGACAAAAATCACACACAGGCACACGCACACGCGCACACACACACACACACACACACACACACACACACACACACACACACACACACACACACACACACACTATGTGATAATGCGCAGTTAACTCCTTCTCCTCCCAGAGGGACCAAATAATGAAATTAAATGTTCATCCGTAGCCCTCTGTGCTCCGTCATCACCAGGGCCGCTGACAGCTTCGGCTGGGCCCGGGACAAAGTCATCTGAAAGGGCCCCAAACCCAATAGCCTACATACAATGTAATGAGGATGCAATTCTGGGCCCCCTCTCCTCTCTCCCTGGGCCCGGGACAAATGACCCCTTTGTTCCCCCCCCTGTCGGCGTCCCTGCTCATTAGTATGCTAATGATACAGCCTTGGCCTCAGTGGCCTTATTAAGCCCCTCTCTGCATCTCTTGTCTGCCTGTTCAGCCACAGGAGAGACTGGAGGAGAAATAGGGCCCGGGCACGTTTTAAGTTTAAATGCCCACTATGCCAGATGGTCAGTCCAGCCCTGCTAATGATACAGCCCGGGCCTCAGTGGCCATATTAATATTAAGCCCCTCTCTGCATCTCTTGTCTGCCTGTTCAGCCACAGGAGAGCCTCCTATCTGTATCTATCATGCCCTGCTCTGCTCTGCTCTGCATCAAACAGTCTGGCGAAAGCTCAAT
>NC_085873.1:48931847-48954347 GCF_034702125.1 Engraulis encrasicolus | reverse complement strand
GTACAACTTCTCACATTAAGTCTCTGTGAGTGGCGTTTATTAACTTAATGTAACTGACTCAAAACATGGCGCCGTGCATGACAGAAAAGCCGGCAATATGAATCGTCATCGGAACACTTAAAGGGACACTGTGCAGGAAATGGTCAAAACGGGTACTGCAACTATGCATTATTGCCAAATTTGGTCTTTTCATGAAAGTTTACGAAGTAATAAACTAATATTTTCTAGTATGGTCCAAGTACAGTCATTTTTGCAGCTAAAAATGGCTATTTCTGGAAATTCAAAATGGCGGACCATGGAGAAGATCCCCCTTTTCATGGGAAGCATGAATTCTGGAAATAAACAACTAAAAATCTCACACAGTGTCCCTTTAAAGGGACCGCAACAATAACAGGTATCACACAACAGTGAAGATGACGGACCACACAACATAACATTTAAGTAAGTCAGTGTAAAAGTGTCATAGTAAGTGAATTATGCCATTGTTGAGAGCACCACATCCCTCGTAATTAGCGATGCAGAACTGACTCACCGGTGGGCCCTGCATGTAAAATAAATAAATAAATAAATGACATTTCTAAAAATAGGGGCCCACGAGGGTGCAGGGCCCACCGGAAAATGCCCGCTACGCCAGGTGGCCAGCTCAGCCCTGGTGCCTGGTGCTGCATATGGTTTTGAATGAAACCTGTCTTTATGTGTAGCCTACAGCGCCAGCGAGGGGGTCAGACAGAGGAGAGCAGAGCAGGAGCTCAAGCGTGGGCGCCACTCATCTCATCTCATCTCCCTTTCATCACAATACGCAGGCTGTTGATCATGTCAAAAGGGGTGCGTGTCAACTGTGTACTGTGTGTGTACTGTGTGTGTGTGTGTGTGTGTGTGTGTGTGTGTGTGTGTGTGTGTGTGTGTGTGTGTGTGTGTGTGTGTGTGTGTGTGTGTGTGTGTGTGTGTGTGTGTGTGTGTGTGTGTGTGTGTGTGTGTGTGTGCATTCATGCGAGTGTGTGTGTGTCCGTCTGTCTATCGTCTGAGGGGTGTATTTATTTATTTATTTATTTATTTATTCAACAAAGGACACAGAGAAATCTGCTTTCTAAATGAGACATTATCCCAGTATTATCCATCTGTGTTCATATCAAAAGGTTCTCGTGTGTGGGGGTGGATGTTCATTGTTGGTTTGCTTGTCTCGCAAAGGCCATCTGTACTGTAAATGACCTGAGATCTCATCTGTGTGTGAGTGAGTGCATACTAGGGCTGTAACGATATTGTATCGAACCGAGAAATCGTGATACACAGAGTCACGACACTGTATCGTGATACAAAGAGGCAGTATCGTGATACGCCCTTTTAACGTTTTGATACCCATCTGCCCACATGAAATGAAGTGATAGTGCTTCCAAGCAGCATCATCATTATTATATAGAAACTTTAAAAAATTATGTGTAGCCTCTTGTAACCTATTCTACCTTTGCACTATCATAGTTTTTATTAATAAAGATTATAATGTTGGCAAATGTAAAATCGAGGGGTGTATCGAACCGTAGGTCATGAATCGTGATACAAACCGAATCATGAGTTGAGTGTATCGTTACAGCCCTAGTGCATACCGCACATGCATGTGTCAGTCTGCGGAGGTGGGCTTTTATTTTTATTTACAAAGAACACATGAATAGAACACCATTATGCATCTGTGATTATTTTCAAAAGGTTTATAGGGTGAGGCATTGTTTGGTTGTTTGTTTATTCCAGAAAGGCCAACTGTAAATTCTCTCTCTCTCACTTCTAAATTTCAGGGATTTCAGTATACCCACTTAAAATTGATTGATCCATTATTTTGAATGCCACAAATATATACAGTATACCCACTTCAAAAAAATGCTGAAATATACAGTATACCCACCATAAAAAAGACTACACCACTGATAGATAGATAGATAGATAGATAGATAGATAGATAGATAGATAGATAGATAGATAGATAGATAGATAGATAGATAGATAGATAGATACAGTAGATAATGTATCCCCAAGGGGCAATTCATGTTCCAGATTTAGATACAAATAAATGGCTACGTTTACATGAGACAATCAATTCCGGATTAACTCACTTTAATTCTGAATGAAGCTTAATTCCGCTTTGAAAACGTAATGTAAACACGTCTTAATACAGAATTAAATGAAAGAGCAAAGTAAATTTGAGAGAACTATTTAATTCGAGATTATTAATTTGGAATTAAAACCGTCATGTAAACGTAGTGAATGAGTGAACACTGTGCAGAGAAATCATTGTCTCTGTCAGATCATAAAGCTGGATGCCTCCTGGGACAAATGATTCTCCCAGTCTGTCAGTTCTGCATTTCAATGGCGTCAACCTCTAGCTGAACAGATTCCTCTGTTGGAGAATGGTGTTCATAGAGTGGATGTTCTTCATTGTCCAAGATCTTTTAAAAATAAGTGATGTAGTATTATGAATTTAAAATGTGTTGTGGCACTGCCCTGCCTCCCACCGTCCAGATTAACCTTACAAGGGAAGCCGACAAGGAGAGACAAAAGGATTAGCTGTCCTGTGCCCAGGGAAATGGGGGGATGCCCATATTTGGGCTGTCAATACATTGAATGTATGGATTATGGGGGCTTAGCCATTGTGATGGACTAAGCCAGTGGTTCTCAAACTTTTTCCATCATTCCCCCCCTCAGAGGGTCTGGATGCCTCTGTGCCCCCCCTCCCCCCCCCCATACTATTCAGGACAATTAATAATATAATGTTGAAGAGGGCTTTACATGTATTGGAAAATTGATGAGATAGGAAAACATTTTCTTGAGGGGGGGGGAAAAAACAAAATCAGATGTCACCCCCCCCCCCTGTTTATAACTCATATATGACTGTGTCATGACACTATTATGACACTGTAATGACATGCATATGACAGCGGCGTCAAGTTAAGTGTTACAGACCACGCTCCATAGCTGCCTGTCGGCTCATACTCAGAGAGGAGCAGGTGCATCAAGCCCAGGGCAGTTAGCGCCTTTTATTTTATTTATTTATTTCGAATAAACCCTCTGTGTGTCTGCCACACTTCTGTGTTGCTACAGGCAATCATTACAGACCACAGAGCATGCCACACGCCCACACACACACATTTTCACTCTGAATGAGCTTGGTGAGATGGCATCATGTTCCTTTCTTTTCTGTTCTCTTGTGTAGGCTATTAAAATCTTCCCATGGTGTGTGTGTGTGTGCTCATTTATCATTGCTCATTATAACAGCTGGGGAGAGAACACTGTGGAAAAAAGCTTTACCTGTAAAATTGGTCTTCCATGTTTAATGTCAGTGGTGGAGTATACCCACTTCTAAATTTCAGGGATATCTGTATACCCACTTAAAATTGATTGATCCATTGTTTTGAATAGCAGAAATATATACAGTATACCCATTCAAAAAAAGATAAAAATAACAGTATAACCACCATAAAAAAGTAGACTAGATCAGTGGCTCCCAACCTCTTTCTTAAGGGACCCATGTTTTTAGTATTGTAAGCTTTGGTGACCCAACCACGCGATCGCCCGCACGAGAAGGAGTCACAAGATGCCCTCTCTTTCCTGCGAAAACTAATTTTAGTTATTTTATTCCTCAATTCGTCTTTGGTCAAATATAGAATAAATGTTTAATGCAGCACTTGCAATTTGTTGCTTCTATTAGTTAAATGCTTTGTCTTATTCAACATGGGCTATATATATTTAAAATGAAACCCCTTAAAATCAAGAGGGCTCCGCGACCCCCTGTGGATCTTTGGCGACCCATAAGGTGGGTCCCGACCCATAGGTTGGGAACCACTGGCCTAGACTACACCACTGCTTAATGTGTAAAGGCCCCCCCTGTCAAATACTGTACATAGGCATACAATCTAGGGGGCCCAATTCTCACCACGCCCCTGGGGCCGGCACAACTGATGCCTGTAGGCTAGGGGTGGGGTGGAGAACCTACGTGTCTCGAGGGCCGTTTGCGACCCTTGAGGCTGTTGTATCCGGCCCCCGATATTGTTCTAATGTTATGCAGCTTCACATGTAATATGACCCGTTTTTTAAAGAAAACTTAGAAAATACATTTGCAATACAGTTGCGTTATATTCAGGGGACCTAAAGAAGGTGGAGTCTGTTTTAAAGGTGGTTTCCTTCAATATGGGCCGAAAGTGCAGGAGGAAATCCTGGTTTGTGTTCATAATATGGCCCTCGGAAGACTTTTAACCACCCCCCCCATCCCACCCCTGTAGGGCCATGGCTCAACAACAACTCTAAAATGCACAGTGCTGTCATCCCGTTCAAAAACAAATGGCACAACCAACATTCATTTTCAATGGGGTTGCATTTCTGGTGAGTTAGAATGTCCATACCACCAAAGCACCAAAACATGGCATGGAATTCTACGGGGCATATTGAAAAGTGAAGTGTGTCACCAGATCAAACAAATAAAAACAGCTGACAGCAAAGCATAACGGATATCTGGGCTCCATAACTCCCATGCAATGCCTCTGCCATTTACTTCAATGTTTAACGCATCATGGCAGTGATTAAGACAAAGACAGTCATAATCAAGTATTGAACATTGACATATTATGTAGAAAGGAGAGCGAGAGAGAGAGAGAGAGAGAGAGAGAGAGAGAGAGAGAGAGAGAGAGTGTAGTGCAAAATTGGTTGTCAAAAACTTGAACTGGATTGATGAAGCATTCAGCTAGATGGTGCTGCCATCTAGTGTCCAATTGCCATGAAGCAGGCCTTTTCTGGCAAGGTCTCCCGGGTTGAGGGTACAAAACTTTGATAATGGACTCAGGTCTAACTTATACTACAGTTTGAATAAGCTTTGATGAACTTAAGGGAAAACCCTTAATGAAATATTAACACATGAAAAGTCTAATGTTGAACTTAGAATTCAGTCAGCCAGAAAGGTGAAACTAACATCTTAACATTGACCTTTTCCCTTTAAATATCCTGAGAGTAAACCTATTTTCCACATGATTTTTTCTCATCTTTTCTCTGAGAAAGAGGAACCAGTAAAGCCCGAAAACAGGCATGGTACCACCTTTGTGACATCTGTGTTATACCACAGTGCCAGGACATCAAAAGAAACAGGTCGGTATTATGTTTTCAAATGACTGCCATTATTATGGACTGGCCCATTGTCATATAAAACCGACACATTTATTTTGGTCCACTATGCATTGCGCACACACAAAGTAAGGCTACAACTACAATGCAACACCATACCAATTGGAAACAATGTTCTGTGTGCATAATGATGGAATTGCGCTTCAAAAGATTGCACTGTATGTACTACTCATGTACAGCAAAGACAAAAAACACCACAAGTTTTAAAATTGATTTTTAATGCAAAATAATAAAAATAGATTCAGTATAGTCTTTACACTATACAATAAAAATCTCTAAATGAAAATGAAGATCAACTAAAAACAAAAGAGAAAAAAAAGTAAAATACAATATTTTTTTAAAGTCCTTAATTTCCCTCTTTTACTTGGTCAACTCCCAACACACCTCCAAGCCTCAATTTCTCTTAAATAAGATTTACAAAATGATGGAATAAAAATAAAAAGGAAAGAAAAAAGTGCCCAAAAGGGTGGAAAGGGAAGGGAAGGGGAGGGGAGAGCTAGATGCAGCACGCTGCGTGCAAGTCCACAGGATCAGGGTCTCCGCACATCGATTCCGCCAAAGTGTGGTGACAGCACACTGCTATGCCAACATTCGATCCCACCCTCTTCAACACAACCCTGGGGTGAGTGAGTTTCTCAAAAGCGTAGTTGTTAGCCAGTTAGCAACTTGGGTAGTTGTCAATGGGAAATTGCATTGCAAACAACAAAGTAGCTAACATACTAGTTAGCAACTATGATTTCGAGAAATGCAGCCCTGGGTCCCGGCGCAGATGTCCGGACACCTGTACCAGTATGCTGGGTTCAGGGCTCTAAATTAACTTGTTTTTTTGTAACCAGCCAAAATGGCTAGTAGACGTTACCCTTACTAGCCAAACACACACTCACTAATGGGTCAAATTGGCTAGTACCGGTAAGTTAGTCTGTTCTACCAGCCAAACTGAAATTGCACCTTGCACCGGCATTTGGCCGGTTGGCTGGTGTTAATGGCAGGGTTGTATAGAAGACAGTGGAATCGAAGGCAGTGCGCTACACTTTGACGTAAGCGGTGTGCGGAGGGCCTCGATCTCCTGCATGGTCCATGCTCCTCCCCCGTTAGTCCTAACTCCTATGCTCTAAAAATGGTCATGTCAGTTGGTAATGTTAACAGTATGATGTGTTTTTTTTAATAATATCACCTAAGTTTGTGTGTGTGTGTGTGTGTGTGTGTGTGTGTTCTTTAAGATACTAGGAATTTACAGTGGTTTGTGACTCAAAAATGGCCAGTTTTTGTAAAGGGTTTTTTGTTTGTTTGTTTGTCTTGCTTCACATTGCATACTTCTGGGTCCACTCTCTGGCTAGTCTGTTGTATCTGGAGAAGCAGAAAAAGAGGGAAAGTTAAATTGTGTACAACATCATCTGGTTGAACTAACTTGTCATTTCTGGTAGATGAGCCGCACATCACTATAATTCTTGTTTTTTTAATGTTTATTTAAAAAAACATGGCACGCAGGCAGACAGCTTGGCCCAAGCCGAAAGAAGAATGCTGAAGAAGGTTTAGGCCGAAATGCCTGTCTGAGATTGTGACTTTTCTACAACAAATGTACGGATCCAGTGGCTCTCACCCAAAGACCCATTTTTTAAAACAATTTTGAATTAAGCACACACGTTAAAAAAAAAAAAAACCCTGTCGGGCAGTGATTCAGCTTAATCAATGATATGTGCTTGTAGCATCAGAATGATCACTCTCTTCATCAGGCGCGATCACACAGAACGCGGATTTTACAGTAGGAGGCGGATGTATTCTATTGTTTGTCAATGAAAATGAGCGGATTACGCGTCTGATATCAGCGCAAGGCGGGTTGCGGATTCTCCGCCTCTCCGCGCCGGGCGGATCGAGTTGAAAAAAGTTCAACTCAAGGCAGAAAACCTGCGGCGGATTTCCAGATGTTCGATAGGAGACCGTTATCAACATTCATATCAGATTCCCTATCCAACGTTAGGAGAGCAAGGAAAGAGCTCGTCTTCTATTCATTTTACATATATGAATGGACAAAGCATTTTGTGTATGTTTTCACATCATTTAATGACACAACACCATCGATTAGGCTACGTTGCGAGTGACAGTTGTTACGTTGCCTAGTCACCGCATTCAAATAGGCAGTGGATCCGCGCTTGGTGTGGTCACTTCTGAATAATCAGCTGGATGCGCATCGCGGATTGTAGGCAGAAAACCGCGTCCGGTGTGATCGCGCCCATACACTACAAATCATTCTGCTTTGAAATCCTATTATGTCCCGCATCCACCCGCACTAAAAGCTCTAGTCAAGATGACATGGCAAGAGGCCATGGCATGGCATTGAGCCCACTAGGGCGGCTCGATTATGAGAAAAATCGGTAACACTTTACTTTACGGATCGCTAATAAGGTGGTAATTTCGTGTTAATTTCATAGCTATTTCATAGTTATTTCAGGATAATAACTGTTTGTTTTTAGTAACAACAGCAAAATAACCACACGGCTCGATTATGAGAAAAATCAATATCGAGATTATTTCAGTCAATATTGATATCACGATTTTTAGACAATATTTCTTTTAAAGACAAATTATTGTGCTAAACCATTCGCAAGCTTCCTTCCTTTCAGCAGTTTTGAGTAGAGGGTCACAGAGAAACACACACAGTGGTGTTCTGCTTGAGCGTTGGGTAGCAAGTCTTCTCTGTGCTCGCAATGGCTCAAGTGGAGGGGAATGCATTGCACTTAGTGTTACCTACCTTTTGGCAGTACAGACAAATGACGAAAACATTGTTTCAAATCGATATTATGAAATTTGATATTGTTTGACAGCAGCAGTATTGATATCACAATATAAAGTTGAGATATTGCACAGCCCACACATCGTATGACTGCCTCCTAATTTCATTAGCATCCCTTATTGAAGAAATAACTACAATAGCATTGCGACTATTAGGGCTGTCACAATATTATATAATAAGTCAATACATCGTACAATAAGTTTTTACAAGCATGATAACTTTTTTGGCCACAATAAGTTATATTTGCATGCTTCTTTGTTTTCCTGGTCACTCTCTCTTCCTCTGACCAAGACACTGAATACCAATAGGTGCATTTCACTCAGCGCAATGATGCATGAAAGTTGGTGTGCTTTTGATTTGCGGTCTGCCTACCTTATCTATCGATCCATCTGCCTTATCTATATCCATCTATCCATGAATCTATCTATGATGCTTTCAAAATGGGAAAGGGTGCATTTGCCTTTTTATTACGTTTTATCCTACTGTCATTATATTGTTTGAAAATGACCATGAGACAAATATTATCGTTTATCGCAATCATTTCTTGGCCAATTTATCGTCCAGCAGAATTTGTTATCGTGACAGTCCTAGCCCCAGCGATATGACTGAGGCTTAACACTGTAGCCAGTGCCACTGACTCGTAATATACGCTACATAAGTGTTTACTTGCCTCTGCAATTACTCAATTATTTTTTTGTCTATAGTTATGTACATTGTGAACCCACATTCTCTCTTTTACCAACTCTCCAATGTTTTTGTCAAACTCCCAAATATAATCGACAGAATTAAATTTCAAGTTAGTTTTACGAATTCTATATGAGAGGATATATGGAAATTTAACCTCTTCTTTCAAGCCATATACTTACTTCTCTTTGTCTGATTTGTAGATGTGTGCAATGTCTGGCACTAAAGGGTCATCTGGGTTCGGGTCACATAGCAAAGAACATATGGACAACAGAACTGCAACACAAAAAACAAGGGCAATCAGAGCAGTCATACTGGAACAAAATGTTGCACCAGGTTGAGAGATTCTAAATAACAACAATGAGCGCAGTTGCATGCGTGATGAATTCCGACTTCAAACGGAATGGTGGTAGTATTCTCTTTATTGATTCCGAATGTGATCATACCAGAGAGAAATATTCCGGTAGAACAACCACAACACAGGTAAATGGAATAATCCAGAACTTGTTCAAAACCGAATACAGACAACGTTCCTTTTGCAACTGGAATATTTGCGCATGTAACAGCGCTCATTGATTCCCAACATTGATCAGTACATCTTGTGTCTTCCGGCTACACTGCAGACAAATAAGCAGAAACAACTGAACACTTCCCTGGAATAGAAATCACCCTAAATGGACAGTGTGCAGTACTTCAGGCCACCACACATCGGTTCCAGCAAAGTGCAGAGTAACTTCTCTGCAAACATTGAATTTCATTGCTTTGAAATTACAACCCGGTGATGTCCGCTGACGTCGGCTGTTGATTACGATCGAGCTGTGTTTTTGTCAGAGCCGCTCGTTCGAATCCATTGCTGGATCCACCTACTGCTTTGATTGTTTGCTGCATACGGTGCGTTGGAAGTGTGTGAGGAGAATCAAAATGGTCGGATCCGACATGGCTCTGCAATGCCATCAGAACTAATGTGAAGGGGCCTTAGTGTGAGGTAGGGACACAACTTACAACTTTTACGTTTTCTTTGCAATAAATAGTACAGTACTGACAACAACATATAGGTATGTCTTGTAATATACACTCACTGGCCACTTAGGCACATTTCACATCAGCCAATTACATGGTGGCATTTAGGCATGTGGGCATAGTCAAACGGATCTGACGCAGTCCAAACCGAGCGTCAGAACAGGCAAGAAGGGCGAAAGTGACTTTGAACGTGGCATGGTTGTTGATGCCATGTGGGGCTAGTTTGTGTATTTTAGAAACTATTGATCTTCTAGGATATTCACGCAAGACCATCTCTAGGGTTTACAGAATTTGGTCCGAAAAAGAAAAAATATAAAGTGAGGACATTTCTGTGGGCGAAAATGCGTTGTTGATGCCAGAAGTCAGAGGAGAATGGTCAGACTGGTTTGAGATGATACAACGGCATTATTAACTCAAATCCCCACTCTTTACAACCGAGGCTGGTGGAATAAGGGGGTAGGGTTATTTTCTTGCCACAATTTGGGCCCCTTAGTATACCAACTGATCTGTGTTGGAATGCCAGAGTCTACCCAAGTATTGGGAGGGAAAGTGGAAAACAGCGATCCCAGCGGTTACGTTCCAAACACCAGGGCAATCCTATTGAAACTCCCATAGACAAGTTTTTTAAAAAATCCCACAAAGATATGACTAGGAACTATAACACCAGACACATTTTTCAGCGTACACAATAGGATGAACTACTACCTTTGAAAATCTTCAGTCATTTTTTGCACTTATAAGAAAAATAGAAATTGTGCCAATCTGGTCGGAAACGGACTACAGCTCCCAGCATGCTGTGCTTCGCGCCTCGATGACAACACAGAGAAACAAATGAACGCGAAGGAACGCAAGTTCTTCGCATATCTTCACATTCTTGTAATCCTGTGAGTTCCACATTGTCTTCTTATTAAATATATATACACGCGATCATTTTGGTTTGGTTTTAACTTCTCTAGTAGATATGATGGCTTCTGTGGTGACGAGTAACCACCTCTCTGGCTCATGTTTGGCTATGCTAATTTGGCTATGCTAACTACATGGAGTAAACACGTCACACATGCCAGTCAGTGTAGTTCTGTATTAGCTTTTTAAAGAATATTAAAATCAGTTCAGACCAGCCAAAAACCGAACATTTTACCACCTGATTCGATAAAACGGGCCAACTTGCTTATAATATGACTGCCACTACTTCTACTTCGTCGTCAGGGCTGAGATGTAATTTTTCAAAGAAAAAACCCATTCATTTGTTGCAGGGGCCTGGAACGTTGCCAGCAGGGGGCGATGAGATTACTTTCCCTCCCAATTGTTGCAGGCAGCTCTGAAGGCAAAAGGGTGTCCAACCCAGCACCGGTTATACCTAGTAAAGTGGTCGGCGAGTGTATGTATTATATGTCGATGTATTGTAATTTCATGTATTGAGTGTGTCTCAGAAAGGATTGAGAGTAGGGATGCACGATGTGAAAAATTTCAGCCGATACCGATATCCGATATTGATATTGCGGTTTTGGCCGATAACCGATACCGATGTTTTTTTGTTTTTTTTAGACATAACATTTAATACAAAAATAACATTTAATACAAACTGAATTCTTGAATGTCCTCTTATTTCCAAAAACACCTTTTAACTCCCTGTGATAAAATTAGATAAAAAATAGAGACAAACTAGAAGACAAACAATGAAAGTCACCGTCAAGTACAATCTTTTAGAACCGTAACATATATATATATATAAAAAAACATCGGTGTTAACATCGGCCCAGTTTTACCCATCGGACCGATGTCCGATGTGTTGAGAAATGTCAAATATCGGCCGATACTGATACATCTGGCCGATACATCGTGCATCCCTAATTGAGAAAGTGGACTGCACATGTTTTTCTCTGCATGTGCAGCTGCTTATACAGTATAAATGTACTGTGAGTGTATCATGATTGGCTCTTACCTTTCGATACCGTTAGAGCAGGAGACCACTGTGATCTTAAGATATCCAAGCAGATACTGCCATTACTGTTGATGTTTGGATGATATATTTTTGTGGTAAATGCAACCTAGGACAATAAGGACAGGTATGTTACGAGAACATCAAGGATAAAAGGGGGTGGGGGTGCACAGACGTCAGGTGGAGTAATGGCATTTAAAGGGACACTGTGTGAGATTTGTAGTTGTTTATTTCCAGAATTCATGTTACCCATTCACTCATGTAACCTTTTTCTTTAATACTTACCACCACCATCAAATTCTGAGTATTCATTATGACTGGAAAAATTGCACTTTTCATACATGAAAAGGGGGATCTTCTCCATGGTCCGCCATTTTGAATTTCCATAAATAGCCATTTTTAGCTGCAAAAATGACTGAACTTGGACCATACTAGAAAATATTTGTTTATTACTTAGTAAACTTTCATGTAAAGATCAAATTTGGCAATAGGCAGCCCAGTTTCAATGAGCAGCATAGTTGCAGTACCTTTTTTGACCATTTCCTGCACAGTGTCCCTTTAATGCCAATAAATGGATTAGTAGTATTTGGTGGTTGATATGCTGCAATGAATATGCCTCGATGATAGTCCACCAAAAACAAACCATTAAAAAAACATCCATACAATAGTGGCACTGGCTGTCGTTGCGCAACCCTGACGTGTGCTGCTGCTGAAACATCACTGACCCAAATACTAACATTTAAGAGATGCAGTGAAATGAGCTTTACGGTAGGGACACATACACGCGAATTTGAAAACTTTGCCATTCATTCCTATGAGAGAGGTGAAGGCAAGCGAAAGCAAGCGAACAGGAGCGAAGCGAAATTATTAAAGAAAGTTTAATGTTATGCAAATGAGGAACGAATTTGCCTGCCGCGGCCCAATCAAATCAACAACATAACTGTTCCATTCCATTTGATTCGCCGCGACGACCTGATGACGGTTGGATTTCGCCAGAGCCATACAGTGAACAGAGTTACGCGATTGGAGGACCAGGAATTAAATTGCAGCCCCGCCTTTCAGCGAGATAAGGGAGTGCCTAAAGCAGCTGTCTTCCCATAGACTCAACATAGAACCACCACATTAACAGTCAAAAATAAGGACTAACGAACTATACTGCGGGGTAATCACCACAAATATGTAAACTATCAACTGTCTCGGTGGTGATAATCACAACACTTTTAGCACCTGTGATGTTTATCTGAAGTTATTACTACGAACAGCAAGTCTTGTCATATTCCCTGCATTGCATCGCATTGCATTTGCTGTGTGCTACGCCCACTACTAGGAACTAACATTCGCAACGCTGAGCAGTACTGAGAAGCTAAAACAGCTAATTTTACTAATGAGGAAGTCGGCCTTAGGACACAGCGGAGATCGCCTGACTCTGTTCACTGTATGGCTCTGGATTTCGCCTCTCTTCGCTTCGCCTCCTATGTGTCCCTACCGTTAGTGTTCATGTGGTGAGGGACAGGCCAGCTGCACGTACAGGTACTGCATAACCCAAGTCTTTAGATGATAAGAGTACTTCTTTAAAAATAAAAATAAAAAAAGATCTTAGTACAAGCATTTTACTTCAAAATCAGCACGTTTCTTTCATGCGTGGCACATTTTTAGTTGTGAATATGGTGTAAACTCTTCAAGTCTCACAAAAAGTAGAGGAGTATGAGGTAATAGTTAGGAATAAAAGTCTCTTAGAAAGCCATTACGCTTGGTAAATAATGAGCTAATTATTAAGAAAACATTTACAAATGTGTAAGAAATAATGTTAACACAGCAGACACAGCAGTCCTGGATTGGAGGTTTGTCCCTCCAAAGTCCAAGAAGAAACCCCTGGATAAATTGTCCGGCAGGCAAATACAAATCTAAATCAACCAGAAGGCACTGGTTCACACTCTGTTGTGCACACTCAGCTGAACAGGCTGCTAATCATTAATGAACGTTTGCGAATGTTTTGTTTACAATAAGCGCATTCATAAATATCAACTAAGTATTATAAAGATTTTTAAGGGGGGTATTTGGTCTACACAGTGTTACTGAATATACTGGACTAGGGATTCTTAACCATAGGGCCGCGGACCAAAGTTGGGCCGCGCACACAACCTCCAGGGCCGCAGACAACTTTCAATTTCGCACCAGTGGGCCGCGATGGGCCGTGAGACCGCTAGTTACTAGTGTGCGTCTTTTCCCTCAAACGCAACACTGTCATAACGCAATGACCACACCCCGCTGTTTGTTGTTGTTTGTTGGAGGGCGATTCATTACGAACAAGAAGTAACACAGCCTGTGATTGTAACACACTTTGCAGTGGGCTAGTTATTACTGGTGTTCGGTAAAAGGAGAAATTACCAACCGATTCCAGTTCCCAGCTGATTTGGCGTCATCTTGTCCTAAAATCCTCACGTTTTAGCGGTTAGTGTTCAACGTTCAGGCTACTCAAAATAATTCTAGTTACTGAATCTTTATCCCTTATCCTTGTCCAAGTGTCCCCAACATGACAGTCCTTTTACGAATTTTGCTTGATAGCCTACTGGAAAGTTTTCCGTCAGGATGTGGAGCTTCTGTTCTTCCCGCGTTGCGTTTCCACTTGTATAGAAAAGCGTCTTGAATTTATGACCAGCAGATTCATTACAAAGCGCAAGTCAAGAGCTGTTACGCAAACTTTGAGCTGTCAGAGAGGCATTCAAATATGTGAATGACTGTCTTGCTAAACTCTGAGTAGATTTGATGAGTGAGATTAAATTAGATTAACATTAATTAATATAAGACTATCCCTTGTGGGAAAAAAGCCTATATTTTATTATCATTATATTTTATTATATGATGTAATATAATGTAATGTGTAATATAATGCAATATAATATAATATATAGCCTAATAAAATATAATATAATATAATAATATATACATGGGTACTATGGGCCCCGGTCACCTTGCACTGGAAAAAATGGACCTCGACGTCAAAAAGGTTAAGAATCCCTGTACTAGACCACCACATGTAAGCACAACAGCCAATGTAGTTGACAGTGACACAGCATTGAAGGACAAGACCCAGTGACCCACTGCAAGCCTTCTTAGCGATCAGAAGCTCCTCCAACTCCCTGTGAACTTGCCCAGTGTCGTGTCTGAATCCTGCTTCGCAACTCAGGCTTGGTGGCATGGGATTTTAGGATACTAAGAGGCTCGTCAGCAGCGTAAATGAGAGCTTTAAATAAGGCGCTCCTCACCTTTGGTGGTTTGAAAGGATAATCTGTAGGAAAGTGGATTGTGAGGAAGAAGACACCGCCTTGGTATGGACTGTCACTCTGCAACAACAAAACAAAACAAAACAAACAAACAGTTGTGTCAGAGAAGTAATGTAAAACTAATGATGAGTCAAGTACCTGTGAATTAAGCATACCAACATAAGCTATAACCTCCTTGGCGGAGGTAATAATCTATTAATGTTATGATAAGGATGGTAGTCCTAGCACAAGCTAGGAACACTTATTTTGCAAGTCAAATCAGTCCAGCCATAGCTCCCATCTCTGGTTAGGGATTTAACATTTTCCCTGGATTGAGAACAAAAAGTTAGCATTTCCAATGGCTAGATTGGGCATATTTAAGGCAACGACACACTAGTTCTACAGTCAGTCTGGCTGGTATGCAAGTAAAAGAGGAGACTGATATGACTGATTATAGCTTCAACCTGTAGCAGATGCATTTTATGGATGCAGGACGACAGGGTAAGCCTGCTTTCCGAGAAATGGGTTTGCAAGGCGAGTTGGCCAGACCATGGGTACAAGTCATCATTATTCCTCATTCTCTTTCCAGTTGGTTGTGAAGTAAGTGCTCAACGTCACCAATGAGATACGTTTTCATTCAATATCATGCAATTAAGAACAATTCAAATACATTTCTTGTTGTTTTACTTGTTGTCTTCTTGTTTTACTTTTGACACCTCCAACAACTGTTAACTATAGTGTGATAAACAAACACTGTGGCTAACTATGTGTGGCAATTGTGTGTTCATAGAAGCAACAACATACAAATACAGTATCTTTTTACAGATACAAAATATTTCACTTTATCTTTGCTGAAAGATACAAATATCTTTAATAAACACTTACAGGGCCCATGATTGTAGCTTGCCAGTGGAACACTGTAAAACAATTTGGAGGGGAGAAATGTTAAAAAACATTTTTAAAAGTGTGGAGAAACAGACAAAAGGATGCAGCATTAGTAAATCTTGAGACAACGTGCAAATGTGACAAGGAAGTAGGGCACATACTGTCCTCCCCAACTGGTCCAGCTGAACACTGGGCAGGGGGGTCCCTTTGAAGATCATGCAGCTCCTATGGAAAGATTACAATACAAGGAGCAGTTACATTATTTAATCATAATAATGATGAGAATAACAATAACACTTTATTCACAGACTCAAGGTCCAGATAAGAATAAACAGTACATTAAAATACATAAAACATTAAAAAAAACATACCAACCCCATCATTGTACGCCCTCTTAATCTTATCTTTTACTGTTGAGACGAGGTTGGTAACATTTAGTTTATTTGTAAAATGCCCTACCAAAGCTATTAATGTTGAGAGATTAACATTCAACCCTGAAGTACATACAGCTTGCTTTAGGGAGAAATTATGTGCTCTTATGTCTGAAATGTTGCCATTAGATTTTTATTTTATTTTATTAGAAATGGTTAAAGCTGCTCCCCAAAAGAGTGCAGGGAGATGGGGTCTTCAAGAGACTACCTTTTATACAACAATGAATCAGCTGGGGGGTAAAAGGTGGCACTGTGGCCAGATTTTTATTTTCTGACAATGTCACTCTTTTTAATTAACAGCAGCCAGGCAGGATGGCTGCTATTTATTGAAAGAAAGAAAGAAAGAAAGAAAGAAAGAAAGAAAGAAAGAAAGAAAGAAAGAAAGAAAGAAAGAAAAAGAAAGAAAGAAAGAAAGAACTAGGATCTAGCGATTACACAACTAGAACTAGATAATGAAAAGATTCTAGTGTGCCACGTGTGTTGTGGAATCCTGACTGAAATTTGCATTTAATGTTTACCTTTGAAACATATTGGAATTTAAATAACATTTGTCATGGTTACGCATTGCTTAGATTAAAAAGTAAACACAGCAGGGCATACGATCAGACGTTGATTGATCAGCAGCACATCGTGAAAGAGACCGGCTTGATATTCAAGCCACTGTGCACGACTTCGAGATAATGCCGTAAGTATTCCCCCATAAACTCCAGTGTAGAACTATTACTTAATTCCGTTACGATATAATGGTGGGACATTTTAACATCGATTCTGTCGGATATCACTCCGGAATGAACCCTTATCGGTTACCATAGTAACACCTTACTGTATCATGTTAAATTGTTACTTTGTAAAATATTGCACTGTTGCAAACAGACAATGAACAGAACATGTAGGTCCTGCGCCATTTTTTATTTATTTCCGCATGTTGATTTGGCCGGTAAAATCAATCTGAGGAGGCTCGTGTAGTTTGGCGAAGCTTTGAAGAAGCACACTGTCTCAAGTGATGAGACGGATGACAGGTGTAATGCTTCACCCAAGTTTCACCTTATTTCCGCTCATCTCATCTGCATTGAAGTTTGGCAGTGATGGGGCAGAGTGAACAGGTCTTGCAGCGGAATCAAAAAGTACTATTATGAATCATGATCACAGTGCTAGTTGCTCGTGAAGTAAGCACGCCTTGTTTTTCGGCCCTGAACTCCTGCGTGATGACGTTACATTGCATTGTACTACCCACTACATTTCCTGTCATTAAATGTTGTCTCAAATATTCTAGTAACACCGTAACAATTCGTCTATGAAATCAGCTGCATCTTAGGAGCTCGACAAAAAGAACAGATAACAACGGGCCAGTCTTTATAACCATCTAGTTCAATCAAACACTTTCGACAGTGAAATCATAGCAAAGCATCACTTGTCATGCTAGCAAAACAGTGATCCACCAAACAAAGTGAACAATGTACAACCATAACAACAATAGGATAGAGCAATACACCACAACACAGGGAAAGGGATTAGACTAGCCTGCTGCCGGCATTTTTCTTTCCAGAATGGTGTTGGGGTTGACCATTCAAGGTAGTTAACAAAGATGGACGTGACTGTTCATTTGCTTTATTGTAAACCCACTGTTGTTGCCAGAAGAATGCTACAACCAGAGAATTTAACCTTACGCCTAGTTACTTAATGAGAATCGTCAGCTGTCAACGGGTAAAACATTAAAGGAACAATGGTAGAGAGTTAATTATTCACTTTCAACTCGGTTGAGGAACTGAAGAGAGAACCAATTTGTGCCAACTTCTGGTTATTTGGCTAACGTTAGCTGGAGCTCTATGTGTTCTATTCACTGAAACAACCCTTGCTAACTATCGGCAGCTAAGTAGAACTACAGTTGAACTCACAATATCACTTAGCAGTCAGCAAATATTTACAAAATATTGATAGGAAACTGACAAGTGTCCGACACGATATGAACTGCTTTTTGGAAGAGAAGGATGGACAAACTGGCCTTGTACTACTTTCAAACGTGAATTTCAAGATAGATAACAAGGCATCACTTCAGTGGTCTGCAGTGACGTTAACGTTTCATATCTGCTTTAGCTTCCACTTAAACAATAGGAAGGCTTGTAGTTATAGATTTCCATCTTTGGTGTACTACATACAACTAACAAATAGCCAAGCAATCACGGTAGATGTATCTTGCATCTCGCTTTCAAACCACACATTCTTCTCGAAGATCCCATAATATACAAAAAAACACAAAATAACGCTGATTACAACCAAATGCTATCATGAGCTCATCCTGTACCATAGCTAGCTAGCGTTAGCATTTTAAAGTTAACAGCACAACATAAATAACCCAACACGAACATAGGGAGGCCTTGGTAAGTAACCCGATTAATCACAACACAATTGAAATATTCAAACAATCACCAAACAGTTTGAGGAAATATCCAACACGGGGTGGTTACTTCATGAACGTTGACTAGCCATAGCTAAGGAAGAGTATTCACCCAACTATGATGATGTTGCTACTTGCTATATCAAAAAATCTATTCACAGACACATCACGTACCTTTTGTATTCTTTTCAGAGCCATGGTATCGTTACTGTACCGTCTTTCAGTACTGTCAACAAGTATCGGATCTTATTGCTTGTAAGGTGCACAATACTTTCAGTATCCCTGAGTGGATGAGGAACCAGTGAACAGTGGGTTAGCTAGTCCACCCGCAGGGTGATCATTTAACGCAGGCTAGCAGCTAACTGCATTGTGTTTCAAAATAAAAGCCCCGTTGGTTGAATTATTGTTACTATTTGTTGGCCTATTCCCTTTCACCTCATAGCTCGTTCTATGCATGTTAAGAAACCCCAAAATATGAGGCTATTCTATGCTATTGTGGCTTTAATAAAGCATTAGTAACAAACTATGTCCCGTCCATAATTTATGGACTACAGGTAGCCTACAGAATTCTAGTTCAGTAGGCCATCTCCCAAAATAGATTCAAGCCGCCTTATAGTTACCCTCCAGACCACGGTGGGCAGTTACTTAGGCCCAAGGGTCACATTGGATTTATTGACCGCAGAGCCAGATGTTGCAGGCAACTCGGTGGTGTCATAATAAGACATAATGTAGGCTAGTGACATTGGCCTGCTTACCATTTCATTTCGGCATTGTGATTTTGACAATAGGCCTGTCCTTGGTTTATGGCCCTTTGTCGGTAGCCATTTAAAAGAATTTTGGGTTTAAAGAATTTTTGAATCTTTGGATTTTATAGCTGTCTGGCTTGTAAATGCTCTGCGGGCCATATGAAATGTCTCAATGGGCCTTGTGGGGCCCCTGGACCTGAGTTTGCCCACCTCTGTTCCCCATTGTGGTGTTGTACAGCATCTACTGAAATGGCCCCAGGGATGGACTGGTAAGCTGGCATACAGGCTATTTCCCCAGAGCTGGACTGGTAAACTGGCATTCAGGGTATTTCCCCAGTGGACCGGCAGTCCCCAGGGCTGATACTGTTGTTTTTGAGTTTGTCCATTTTTTTCTTAGGGACTGGTCCAGAGTTAAGAGAGGGCAGCAGCCCATTGGTCCATCTGTAATTTAGACAGTGGACTGAGGCCATATATGAAAATGACATGAGCCGTGAGTGGCCAAAATACTCAGGTGGTTCTTTGGTCCCTGTCCAGCCCTGAATGATCCCATTGGCTTTATGACAATATTGGTGTCAATAGTTTAACGAAATCCTTTTCATAGTTCTCAAGTGCATCTGTTGAAAGGAAGTATAGGCTGAATAGAAAGCTGCAGATCGTGTCGGGATGAGGAATTAGGAAGACCTCATTATTTCAGGAGATGATGCTCTTCTTCAAACTTTACCGGCTAGGAAGCTGAGTTGCTGTTTGTGAATTTAACATGACAATGGCTACGTTTACATGACGTTTTTAATTCCGAATTAATATTTCAGAATTAAATAGCTCCGTCAAGTTTACTTTGATCTTTTATTTAATTCCCAATTAAAGTTGAAGTGTTTACATGACGCTTTCAAAGCAGAATTAGGCTTTATTTAGAATTAAAGTGAGTCAATTCTGAATTAAATGTCTCATGTAAACGTAGCCATTGAATCACTGAGTACAATATATGGAGCCCTTACAAAAAGGTGTATGTTAATATTCATGTAAGATATGACCCATATAGGCTACAGTATGAGTTGATTCACATCTCTTTTTCATACGGGAATGTATTGGACATCACAACTGTGTCTGCGAATAAGACAAAAGTTGCAAATTGTTTGTTTTGCAGTGCGAGACGGGTGGCCAGAAGAGCGGCACCATCTGCGGCGAAAGCCCGCGGTGAACCCAAAAGACCACTGAATGCCTACATGCGGTTTGGGAAGCAAGAACGGCCAGAAATTGTCAGACAGTATCCAAGTAAAGCTTTTTATTACACTCAATTAATATTAGCCATTAATATTAGTGCAGATATGTGCCGTTGTTTTAGCTACACTGTAAAAGTTATATTTTATAGTAAGGCCAAGTATAGAAATTCTCAGACAGTATTCATGAAAACCTTTTCAGTACTCAAAAGTGTGAAGGGCAGTAAATATTAGTGCAGATGTGTGTCTGATATACTGTAAATGAAAATGAATGAAATGAAAAAAAAAAGTTTGTTTTAACTAGATAGTAGAAGTCACTGAAAGCAGTACTGTATTGGGGCAATTGCTGCATGCTTACAACATAAATGGTCTCGTCTTGAAACATGTTCAACTTTTACATTTTCAGACATCGAAACCAAGGACATTGTCAAAAAGGTTGCTTCAAAATGGAGGGGGCTGACTCCTGCGCAGAAACAAGTATGTTGTCTGATTTGATCGGAAATTTAAGATCAGGGCACAAACAGACAAAACTCATTCCCAAGAACTACTACCATACAAACATCAAACACAAAGTTCAGCAAAGTGCCTTTTGACTTCATCCACTACATCTTTATCCCTCCTGATAAACATCAACAAATGATAATGCATCTCCACTATAGTTAATGTCTTGTTGACTCATTATGTAGGTTAAATGACCTATATTAGTGTTTAACCTGCCATAGACACTTTAATTCCAGTGAACTCTGAAGTTAGCTATGTTGTCTATGGGTGGACTTCAAAGTATTTCCTCTCATCCTTTCCTATTGCTTGTGGTCTCTAGCGTCAGTGTCACCCCACCTTCATGGAGAAAACAATTACCTGTCCTCGCTGTCATCCTAGGCCGAGCAACTTATGTGGAGATTTTCCCCATGCAACATCCTGATTTCAAATAAGATCATGACTTCTGAAATGTGCTTATAGGTGGTGGGCCCAGTCTCATATCTTGTCAGTTCGTTGGTGTTAACGAGTGGCAACTTTATTTTTGCTTATATAACCCCCTGACAACCCATTAATCAATATTTTGGCTGTTGCCATCCTCAAAACTTGCACATTGATTTATAAAAATGACAACAAAAACTAGCCGACCGAGTGACGTCACGTCAATGCAAGGTCAACGAGGCAGAATACAGCTAGCGCGTGCATGCTACCCGGAACCGTCAGATTTCATGGCAAAAAGTGACAAGTTGGGGGGTAAGTGGGCTCACTTGTTGTGTACATGCAAAAAAAAAATATTTTTCTCAAACTTTCAGGAGTGCTCTTTTTCGCTGTTAGTGTTCGACTGTCTGACCATCATTGGGCAACGAGAGATAAATGTCAAAAAGATGACAGGTCTGTTCCCCCAAAGCAATAGAGCAATGAGGTGACGGGGGTAGATCAATTCGCCAAAAAACTACGTGTCAGTAAAGAAATGCAAGCTGTGGTATTTTTTCCAGTAACAGGAAAATGGTCAGGAATGAAATGCCTACGTTGTTTCAATGATTAGGTGAATTATCTGCCTATGAAAAAAGCCCGATATGCGGATAGATATTCCCTTTTCAACTTTGAGGGGCGGAGACTTCCCATTGACTGTGCATTATGTGACGTCACCCCCAGTCTTTTTTATTTTCGTTATTTTTTAAGATCAATGTAGGGCTGGGCGATTCACCCTGAAAAAAAAATCTAGATTTTTTCATTGCCAAACTCGATTCACGATTCACGATTCGATTCAATACCCCCCCCCCCCCACCCCCACCCCCCAAAAAAAAATAAAATAAAATTGTTGAGCTCTCTAGGCCCCAACGTGGTGTGTGTGTGTGTGTGAGAGAGAGAGAGAGAGAGAGAGAGAGAGAGAGAGAGAGAGAGAGAGAGAGAGAGAGAGACAGAGAGATTGACAGAGAGATTGAGAAGTAGGCTCTGTTTGTGTGGCGATGCCTCTGGTGTGTGTGAGTGAAGC
>NC_085873.1:48896847-48926847 GCF_034702125.1 Engraulis encrasicolus | reverse complement strand
GTGGGCCATTTTTGGATCTCCCAACATGACAATAATACACAACATACAGTCAAAGCAATGAAGGAGTGGCTCAATAAGAAGCATATTAAAGTCGTGAAGTGGCATAGACAGTCTCCAAATATTAACCCTATAGTAATTCTATGGAGAGAACTGAACCTCCCATTTGCCAAGCTACAGCCACAAACTATTAATGTTTTAGAGATAATGTGCAAAGAAAAATGGGCAAAAATATTTTCTACTATATGCACTAACATTGTCATCAACTAAAAGAAGCATCTGACCTCAGTGCTAGACAACTAGGGCTTTGCCGCAAAGCACTTTATCTTCTTTAGCTAGAGGGGTCAAATACTTATTTGCCTAAATTAAATACAAATAAATTAAAAAATATTATTTTAAGCTATTTTCTGGAATTTATTTTTGATATTCTGTCTCTCCATGTTTGAATACATATTATCATACATTTATAGACTGATCATGTCTTTATTAGTGGGCAAACCGGCAAAATCAGAAAGGGATCAAATACATATTGGACTCACTGTATATATTTGAGGAACATTCTATTCACAGTAAAAGCGGCAGTGTTAATTCAAAACTTTGAGTCGGTTTACGTAACATCTTCTTCTAGACCAGTGATTCTCCAACTGTGGGCCGGGGCCCACTGGTGGACCCTGGAGGTATTGCAAGTGGGCCTTCAAATCAATTTCTAAAAATCAAAACAATATATTTGTGTGTGTTGCTGTTGACTATTAAATTGAGTTTTTGAGTATTTTTATTGGGTCAGGGGTGGGCCCCCGAACATTTGTGAATATTTCAAGAGGGCCCCAAGTTGGAAAAGCTCTGTTCTATATCTTCTAGATTATTCGGTCCCAGAGTAGTGAATTGTTGAATTAACACTGCAGTTTTCATTGTGTTCATACAAAGTGAGTCAGCAAAATGAGCGTAAAATATTCAGTACGTAATGTTTACACACCAGCCTTTCCAGACTATTCTAATTTACTAAAAAAAAAACATGTGCAATGTAAATGTTATAGGTGAAGTCGCTGCACAATAAATGGAGAAGACTCCCTACCCTGAAGAAAAAGGTGAGGGTCAAATTGTGTATTTTCTCCATAACTACCTCACTGGGATTGCCCTGGCATGTTGTCATGGGATTGCCAAGAGTCATCTGTAGTTGTAGTTGAATAACTTTCTCCTCTTTATCATAACTGAGCTACAATGTAATTTCTACTGTGTTTTCCGGCGAAACTGCTTCAGAGCTTTGAGCTGCATCTTGCACAATGTTTGCCATTGATGGCGCTGGTCATGGCCGTATGGGGCTTTATGTTTTGAAAACAGCTGGCAGCAAATGGTTAACGAAGAAAAACGGCCCTTGACTTAACTCTTTCCTTAACCCTGACTTCTAGGCGTATGTGCAGAGGGCTGAGGATGACAAGGCACGCTACGCGAGGGAGATGAGCGCCTGGGAGCGGAACATGATGGATATGGGCAGGCCAGAGCTGGTCAGGAAGAAGTCGGCACCCAAGACCGCCACCAAGCCCGCCGCCAAGGCAGCCCCAGCCCGCACAAGGGTGGCCAAGCCCAAAACCGTCAGGCGCAAGAGGGTCGTGGCCAAAAAGAGGAGGGTAGTCAAGAACGGAGCGAGAAAGACCAGAAGGTAGACAAGGAGGGCACAATACCAGCCTGGGTGTATTTTTAAAGAGAGACCAAAAAATAGAAATAAAAATCAGACTGCTTTCTTCACAAGAAGAGAAGTATATGTTTGTGTCATTGTAACGGTGCATGAAGACTGTGATCAGAGTGTGCCTTCATTGTCTAAGATGACAGCCGCCATTGCACATCACATCTCATTCAAATCTTTCCTACCGTGCTCCTGTTTGCCCAAGGATCTGTGATCCTCTCTGTATAAACGTCATACTCAGACGAGAAGTGTTGGTAGTGACTCTGATTGTGAAACCCATTTCAAGACTTAGCAGTTCAGAAAGGTAAAAATACAGTATGCAAAGTTATAGGTATTGTTCAACTGGCTGACAATTAAGCTGGTTTACCTGTTGCAAATTTTAAGTGGCCATCAATGAAATTGCAGAAAGGTTATACTAATGGAAATGACAAGACTAGACTAGACAAGACTGGTTATGAACCACGTTCAGTAGGGGCACAACCTGTTAAAAAATAATAATAATTAAAAAAAACAGTACCATGGGGGTATTCCAAGAGCCTGGCTCAGTAGTTCACCTTGAGGTAGTGGTAAATTTCATACAACAGTGATTCTCAACTGTAGCCACTGGTGAACTCAGAGGTTATCCTTGCCTGGTTGACACCGGACCTAATCACAAGTGAGATTAGGTCTGGGGAGTTGCCTATAGAGCTTGAAAGTCCCGCCCCTTAGTTCTGCGTTTCACGGGACCTAAGCTGACCATCTAACAACATGGTAGCGAGTAAATATCTTCTGATCTCAGTCATGATATGCGCTGGGCTACAAATATGCTGTTTAAAGCCTGGCTCAAACTACACGACTAGCGATTGTGTGTCCGATTTTGGCGTCGGGGTGCACCGCACACTAGAAGAGAATCGCAACTGTCAATCTTGTCGCTGCTCGCAGCCACCGAGACAATGCCCGACGTTCTATTTCCAGTCGCAAATATCAAACACTGTTTGATTTCTACGATTTGCGATCGGCGACTCTTTGAGCTGCCAAAGTTCTATCTTAGACCGTCGCTCACGACGAGGAAATCTTTCCCGACAATCGCTTGCGATGGTCCTGGGGGGTAAAGTTCCAGCGATTGTCGTAAGGGGGGTTTTCAGCCGAGAATCGGCGCGATAGTCGTGTAGTTTGAGCCAGGCTTAAGAGGCTAGATAAAGATTATTCATGCAAAAGTGTCAATGTTTTGTTCCGAGGCTGTCGGCATGAAAAATGTGAAGAAACACAGCTTTCTAAAAAGTTTGGGGGTAAGTACGAAAAATGAAGCAAAAATATCAGAAACAACATATATGGAGCACGTGGCACAACTCGAAGGGGATCGAAATATCATTTTAATACCGCCATTGGATTACATGCTACGATTTTCGGCTAAATACGCCGTTGAGGTCCCATGAAATCGGGGCAAGTGGCGTCACTTTCAAGCTCTATATTAAATTCCGTAGGGGGCAGAATACTTGGCTATTATGACACACTGCCCTGCTCTCTGTTTGGGCAGAGAAACTGTAAAGGTCGGAATGCTTGGCCATTATGATACAGGGACCATGATCTTGGCCGTTATGAGTCATCCTCGCCAGACTGTCTTTCAGATCGAAACAATAAGTGTAGAACTTAAAGCAGTATAGGAGTTCCCAGGCTAAGGTTATCCTAAGTGGACCTTGAAATCATATTCTAAAACAAAATGTGTGTGTGTGTGTGTGTTATTGTTGACAAAGTAGATTTATTGTTTATTGGGTCAGAGGTGGGCCCCCAACTTTTGTGAAAATGTATATCCTAACCATGTTCTTGGAATATCCCCTGCTCAATAGTCAAAAGGCCAAACATGCAAGTAGTTTGTAGCCTGAGTATCATCCTCCGTAGTGACCGCGCTAGCTCAATACTTTCGCTTGCTGACCACGGAGTCTGACCCTGCAGCCACCCCCGGCAGTTGGAAATTATCTCACTTAATGAGGGAATTAGCCTTTCGCAAAACCCCTCCCACAAACGGCCGCCAACCAATCCGAGCTCAGCAACGGTAACTAAGGAGTGTAGAACTTGTCGAGGTCCGTCAAAAACCTACGATTTCAGGGAGACATACAACGTGTGCCTATGGCACCGTCAGGGTCCGACACCATCTGAAGATTAATTAGGACCTCATTTTTTCACTTTCCCGAAGCAAAAACCTCAAGCGGACTGATAACAGGGATGGATTAAGCCATGTGAAGGCTATTAGCTCCAGGTGATCATATTTAAAATTAGCAGGCTAACTGTGCAATCGTCTTGTTTGCTAATATAGCCCCCTTCCCCCTTGCATTTAGCTGGCAGAAAACGTACCCTAAACAAATAATCATATGCATCGCTCAGACTTAAGGACAATATTATATGATATTATAGTATTGGATCCACGGCATTATGATTCAAATTTTATTGGGAAACTACTAGTTGCGTTGTTTAATATGCGCCAAATGCACAGCCCACGGAGCAGCCCCCACCCTCTCTCCTTCCCAGTTTGTGTCTGTGTATATGCGTCGAGTGTGACAGCAAAAAAAAGTAACACTGAAATGGGGCTGCGCTTGTTCCAACCTTGTTATGAAGATATTAACTGTCAACTAAAACCATTAAAGTGAACAGAAGAGAAACGCCCAGTGTGACTGCCCAAGAGCTGCGCAGTGTCAGTGCCGAAAGCCCGTCAAAGGTCTTGGCGGACGGCAATGTCCCAGTTTGCACCAAGCACTATCAAATGTCCTGGTTACAGACATCACATCGCCATCATCAAGTTGTTGTATTTCAGTTGAATATGTAAGAGGGCTTGGGGAGGGGCTTAGACTATCAGCGAGCCTATTGGCTGTTCAGATACTGAACGAATATCTGAATTCCAACTGCCAGGGGTGGCTGCAGGGTCAGACTCCGTGGTCAGCAAGCGAAAGTATTGAGCTAGCGCGGTCACTACGGAGGATGATACTCAGGCTAAGTAGTTTGTACCATAAAATGCTTTGTTCTGGAAGCCAAAATCAGACCTAGTAAAGATACCTATGCATTTCCACAATAATGGTGGCAATCATTACTGCATGTTCAGAGAAGAGAACCATGTTTTTGTATGCTATTTTTGTGCCTTTATTCAGTTAACATTTTCTTAAGAAAAAATAACATGCCTTGTCTTTTTAAAATGTTTTGTTTTACATTCACTGAAGCAAACTGTTAAGTACAAAAAATGTGACCTTTAAATATTCTATTTACACTTAAAATACATAAAAAAGCAGCACAGTCAGTTCCAGCTCCTTGTGTCAGGACTTTTCAGAGGAGGAGCTTTGGGGTCGTTTGACCCCCTGCAGGAGGGTCTGGAAGTCCGGAGAGCAGACCAGCTTGTGCTGGACGTTTCCCAGCACACTCATGTCACCGCTGCGGCTGTCGGAGAGACGCACCGAGACCAGTTGCTGCAGAAACACAAAACGTCCAGAAAACAAAGTTAGCTGAAGCTGGAGGCGCTACACAGTGTCGGTTGGTCCCATTGTCACTGTGACACAGCACTAGGGATGCAAATTATCGATTAATTCATGAATCATTAGTTGATAGCCTTATCGATCGACTTACTGTTAATTGATAAGCGGCGTTTTCCCCCCGAAATCTCAATGTTTATTGGTAAAAAAAACTACTAAATCTAACAATTTTAATACAAAATTAAGATAAAATACCACATTTAAATTAATTCTATTTCAATTCTTTAATCCAAAGGTGATTTAAATATTCCCACTATTCACACCCCTCTTCACACACACTCTTCACATGCCCATTTCACCTGGGTCTCTTGTCAGTTGAATTGTCGATTAATTGCGATTTATGTTTTGTAATCGATTAATGCATTGATCGATTAAAGTCGATTAATCGATTAATCGTTTGCATCCCTACACAGCACACTACAAAATGACATTTATGCCTGACCCGTGTTAAGGCGGAGAGTATTGTTGATGGTCAGGCTTGCGCGTACCTGCAGGAAGGAGAAGGCAGCTCCCTCGGACACGTCCAGCTTCACGTCCCCCAGGACCAACTGGACCTTCCCCGACTTGCGGACCTGCAGTTTGCCAATCAGCCCTTCTGAGAAGTCCGCCAGAACCGGCGTGCTGTCTTTCCCTACCGCTTCCTGTAGTAGCACATGGCAGTACAAACAAAGGATTAAGTTCTATGTTTTTACTTCTTCCATGTATTTGCTTGCGGGAGAAACAAGCGCTCACAATCCAATGCAAACCATGTAAGCTTAGTGGATATTGCAAAATTACAGGTGTAATGCTCAGAGTATTAGCAGGCTTTATGACAAACAGATGCCTAAATCCAACTAACACAATACAACAGAACGAAATGCAATGGAAATACCCAGAGTATGAGTGATTCTCTAATTCGCCTACACTTTTAAGTCCGTGGATTTTATTTGGCAATTCCACTAACTATTAACTGCATCCAATGATGTTTTGGACATTAGAAAACATTTATCTTTCATATAATACAGAAAGTGTAGACATAGCATTATTACCCTCAGCAAGAATGAATATTTAATACTGGTTTTGGGCGTTTTCATGCCGTCCTGTTTTCCAAATGTCAGATTCAGTCTTCATATTAGCATGTAAAGAAACTTGTTTTGCCCAAGACGATTGCAAATGTTGATTCACAGTAATCATCACAATATGACAAAACTGTCAGAAAGACCACTGTCCTTTCCATTATACATGAAATTTGCCATTTTGTGTTTGTCCACGAAAACTGTGTTAACGGTGTCACGGTCTGAAACCTCCTCCATAAATCAGTAATGGTTTGGTCTTAGGCCATACGAATAACATCACGTGATGTCATAACCTCTTTGGCAGGATACGGGAAGACTTTTTGGTAAATATTGAGCTCAATCCTTCCATAATTTAATCCATTCTTTTTCATGTTCTCATAGCGGGAAAATTGCCTGTCAACGGTGTTATCAACATATTCATAAGAATCTGAATTAGAAATCACATGTAGAAAAACACAGATAAAGCATACAGATACATGAATTGATTAAGGTGTTGTGGTGGAACTTCTGAGGTCCTCAGTTAGCACAACACCATAAAAATGGCTGAAATGTCAACGGTGTTACCGTCAATGGTGTTACAATTAAGTATGACAGTCAGGGTTGCCAGATGAGGCTGATGATTTCCAGCCCAAAAAGTGATCAAAATCCGCCCTAAAAACCCGCCCAATTCTATTGATTTATATGGCAGTGGGAAGGTTTTTCTGATAGATGCCATTTTTACCCGCACCCGGCCATCCTAAGCAGCCCAATTGGGCGGGAACCAGCCCAATCTGGCAACACTGATGACAGTTGAGGAGGAGTATGTTTTTGCCAATTTATATCCATATTGACAGACAAACAAACTAAATAATTTGTGTTCTAGGGAGATGGGTTTGTCTGCTCTGTTTTTTCTCCTAAAAAAGTGCCGACTTGTTCCCCTGCACTGTTGACCGTAACACCGTTGAGTAACACCGTTGACTGTTTTGAAAGTGTTTTTGCGCTATTGATCCCTTATGTGTTGGAAAAATCCTATGAACATACACTAGGGATTATCTCTGGAGAAGGAAGTCTTGTGTAAGGAGGGTGACTACATTCAAATCAGACGTTACTGGGATTTATGATGAAAAATGTGTCAGTCTGTATCACAGTGACTCCTAAAATCCCACTTATGAAGCTCAACAATCACATTTTCTATATCAGTTGCACAGATTAAAGACAACATTACTGCTAAGGGACATAAGCACTTTCAAACATATATTGTTTCAACTCTGTAGTATTTTTATATATGTTTGAAATGACATAGTATTTGTCCATAACACTGTTGACAAAATAATTAAGCAAATATTCGCTTTCATTAGAGTATTTATCAAATGATTTAAGATTAAGCTTGGCAATTTGTTTGTTTGGAAACTTAAATATATACACTATGTAAACATCTAGGTCATTTAGTTGAAAAAAAATACTGATAATTGACATTTTGCTTTTGCCAAAAGCGTAGGGGTATCGTAGAATCACTCATATTATGTAAAGCAGCTCTATTCCAAATCCAACTTAAAGTGGTAGTTCGCTATTTTAGACATTAAGCCCTGTTTGTGTGACTTCTGGGGTGAAGTAGAGATGTTCTCATCACAATTTTGACATTTGGTGCTGAACGGAGCATTTGGGTATCCAAGACTGCAGCCCCCCCACCTTTACATTGACTCCAATAGAGCACTCAAGCAATCGATAATAAAATGGCATTATACTTTTGTTTGAGAAGACATGGAACTCACCGTGTGGTCAGTGGTAGACAGCGATAAATTGACCCGAAAATTGCAGCGAAATATGCCTTCTAACTGTTGTTTAGCATTTGGCGGACCTATTTTTCCCCAGACGCCGTTGAATAGCAGTAGACATCCAGCCAGTAGGTCGCGATAGTGTGTTGTTTATGTAGAAATCAAGGAGCGAGGTAGAACGGCTATCTTTGAGCGGGACTGGCTACAAAAACTACAGCTTGCATACAAACCATAGATAGTAACGTAAATAAACGCACCCCCATTTCCGGTCGCGCGGAGTAATACTAGTCAAACCAATACAATCAATGAAGACGGACAATAATGAATATATCTTCTCTGGAAGCGTATTTCGCGGTGATTTTCGAGCCAACGTATCGCTGCCCACCTCTGACCACTCGGTGAGTTTCATGTCTCTGCAAACGAAAGTTTAATGCCATTTTATGATCGATTGCTCGAGTGCTTCATTGGAGTCAATGTAAAGGTGGGGGGGCTGCAGTCTTGAATACCCAAATGCTCCGTTCAGCACCAAATGTCAAAATTGTGATGAGAACATCTCTACTTCACCCCAGAAGTCACACAAACAAGGCTTAATGTCTAAAATAGCGAACTACCACTTTAAAGGGACACTGTGCAGGAAATGGTCAAAAAAGGTACTGCAACTATGCTGCTCATTGAAAATGTGTTGTCTAAGGCCAAATTTTTATCTTTTCATGAAAGTTTACTAAGTAATAAATGAATATTTTATAGTATGGCCCAAGTACAGTCATTTTTGCAGCTAAAAATGGCTATTTCTGGAAATTCAAAATGGCGGACCATGGAGAAGATCCCCCTTTTCAAGTATGAAAAATGTATTTTTTCCAGTCATAATGAATATTTACAATTTGATGCTGGTGGTAAGTATTCATGAAAAAGGTAACATTATTGAATGGGTAGCATGAATTCTGGAAATAAGCAACTAAAAACCTCACACAGTGTCCCCTTAAATAACCTTACTGTACCTGTGCTTTAGCCTTATGTGGATTCTTGTCATCAGATTTGCTGTCTTTTTTAGTGGGCGTCTCTGCGCTGCTGCTGCTGCTGCTGCTGCTGGATGCTGGTTGGCCGGGGATGGCATCAGGTAGCTGAATGAAGAGTAGCTCCTCCCCCTCAGAGACGCTCAGCTGCTTGAACAGGTCACCCACGCTAGGCTGCTGAGGGCCCAGACAGCCCACACCCACAGCTACAGCCATCGGGCCTGCATGCTCTATGGCCATAGGGTCCTCTTTGGCTGTTACATAGTAAAAAAAAACAAAAACAAAAAACAGTGTCAATATAACTCTTATGAGTTGAAATTAACTCAGTTGTTTCAGACCCACACCCACAGCCATCGGGCCTGCATGCTCTATGGCCATAGGGTCCTCTTTGACTGTTGCAAAGAAAAAAAAACGAAAAAAAACAGTGTCAACATAACTCTTATCAGTTGAAATTAACTCAGTTGTTTCAGACCCACACCCACAGCCATCGGGCCTGCATGCTCTATGGCCAAGAGTCAAATTAACACTATTTTTGACTCTTACACAGTAAAAAAAAAAAAAAAATACAGTGTTAATATACATAACTCTTATAGAGTTTGACGCTGTTTCACATCACATTTGGACCCCCCTCAAAAATTATTATTACGATAGTACAATACAATACAGTACAATACAATACAATACAATACAATATCTTTTATTTGTCATTGTGACAAGCACAACGAAATTGTGCATTCCTTGTTGAAGCAAAATTAAATAAAAATAAAATAATAAAATAAAATAAATAAAAATAAAAAATGAGTGTAAAAATACTGTGTGTGATCATAACGAAAAAAGGAAGCGCGGTGGCACTGAGTTGCTACGTTTATATGAGACATTTAATTCGGAATTAACTGACATCAATTCTAAGAAGGAGATTTTTAATCGGGTGTGGGGACTATTTTTGAATCAGTTAAAGGGAATGGACGTCGATGTGTTTTTTTTTTTGTTCCTCCTTTTTTGTGTTTGTGTGTGTGTGTTGTGCTGTTGTTTGAAAATGCTTTAAATAATAATAATAAAAAAAAACTGACTTTAATTCTGAATAAAGCTTAATTCTGCTTTGAAAACCTCATGTAAACAACTTAATTCGGAATTAAAAACATCATGTAAATGTAGTGAGTGTCCGAGTAGAAACATAAAATGAGTAGATTGCCTTGATGTACGGTACTAGCCGGGTAATAAATATTGTGCCAAAGGTACACTGTTTGTTTAACCAACTCAGTAATGAGTTTGCATCTTAGAGCATCTTCTTGAGGTATTGGGGATGTACATATTGTCTGCTGATGTTGCATAACTGCTGGAATGTGATGTGGAGACATTTGAAACTATACGTAAACCATCCCCAGGCCCCATTTGCTGGCCAGCATCTCGGAAAAAGGTTGAACAAAACAAAAAAAGCAGCATCTTTGGTGACTGCCAATGTTACGGAGGCCAACTAGCCGAGTGTGGCGCGGAACGCGTAAACCTCCCTCCTGAAGCCTCATACAGTATCGCTAGCGCTGAGATATCTGCCTGTTCCTTTAGCTTAGCGGTATCGGGCTGTGCCTACCATGCCCGAACTGAGGTGTTGGCTAAGAGGTTGCGGGTTCAAGCCCCAAGTGGCGGACTGTGCAGGAAGACCTCAATTACACAAAGACAGTGTGAGCGATACAGCAATTTCAACTTCTTTTTCCACAGGCGGAATGGTGTGCAAAAACTCCCCAGGTCAGACTCTTGACATGATGTATAGGTGTGTGTGTGTGTGTAATCTACTTTACAAAAAAAAACAAAAAAAAACAACTAACCCTTTGCATTTCCACTTGTTGTTCTGTATATTTCCTGTGCCCTTTGAATCTGATATGCTAGTGATGTTGGCTATGATTATGTCCTCTTTTGAAAGTCGCTTTGGTTACAAAATGCAATGTAATGCAATGCCATGTAATGTGTGCATTACGAGGCTGGACTCACCAGAGGGGGCAGACTCGAGCAGGAAGCTGCTTGATTGATAGAGGGGAAGCTGAATGGGTCGCTGCCGTTCATCATTCTTCAGGCCAGGGTCATCTAAAAACTTAGGAGCAGATAGAAGAAAATGACTCACAGACTCACAGATTCAAGATTCAAGATTAAAGATTTTTATTTGTCACGTGCTTCCTTGTGCAAGCACAATTGGCAGTGAAATGGGGATTGCAACTGCTCTGTGCTGTGTTGGATGGTAAAAAATAAAAATAATAATAAAATAATAAAATAAAATAAAAAATAATTAAAAATAGTTATTGTCTTAATTAAAAAAGTGGATGGCTTGAGGAAAAAAACTCTTACGAAGTCTCTCTGTTCTACATCTTATGCACTCAGTACAGCTAGGTAATAACAACTTCATTCTTGCACAGCCTCACAAAATACATACATTTGGCCAGGCCCAGGACAACATCAAGTAAAAGGCCCCCCGCTACCCAATACATATAATGTAATGAGAACTCAATACAGTGTGGTAGCGTTGGGCTATCGGATCGGACCTTTAGCTCAGCATGCTCGTACTGAGACTCCCATTGGCAAACCGATGTAGTTGACGAGGTGGCAGGTTCGCGTCCCGAGGGGGACGAACTGTGAAGGAACACCTCCGTCACAGTGGTGCCGTTGACCCGGGATGGGGGTGACGTTTAGGGGGTAGAGTGTAACGGAGGCCAATTAGCAGAGTGTGCCATGGAACGTTTGTAAACCTCCCTTTCGAATCCTCAATACAGTGCGGTAGCGTTGGGCTATCGGAGCGGCCCTTTAGCTCAGCGCGCTCGTACTGTGACTCCCATTGGCAAACCGATGTAGTTGACGAGGTTCGCATAGCCTCGCGACGCCATCCTCTGTACTCCACCCAAAGATTTTGGCTCCGCACATCGTCTGGCAAAAGCCTCGAGCTCGGTTCTCTCAGTGTTTCGCCAATCAGCAAATAGTTGAGAGTGGTGACGTAGAACTGACCCGCAAGCTCCGTTACTGATTGGTTAAGGTAACTATATTCACACTTTCGTTTTGTTATTTGTATGCTTTGGCGACGCTATAACGTAACAGGCATGCTAATAAAGCACAATATGGGTTTTAATTTGAGTTTGGAACTTCAATTAATTTAAATGATAGAGTAAGATCACACCATCTCCCATCGTCCACGGAGACGGATTCCTCATGGCTTTTGCCAGACTGATTGACGGAGTCAACAGTCGGCTTTTCCCCCAGGCTAGGGTTCGCACCCTGAGGGGAACGAACTGTGTAGGAACACCTCCGTCACACTTGCAGTAACAATGTAACTACAGAGTTATTACCATAGTGTAACACTGTAAGTTATAAAAACCTGTTCTAATATTCATGGTGAATATCATAACGAAACGATGACGCCCCATCATGTCATATGTCAGTGATTCTCAAACTTTCTCAGAACGAGGACCACTTTGTCCCACCAAAATTGTTCAGGGACCACCTGTCAACTGCATTGACAGTTGACAAGTGCCAATTCGACATGGCTAAATTTGATACAGATCACTTCGTTTTTATTTACATTTACAAGCCTGTCTTATTATGGTGATCATATGACTTCAGACATGTTTGGCTTTGTAATAATGTAACAAATATAGCCTTCTGCTAATGTGTCTTGGAAAAGTAGAAATCCCCTCGCGGACCACCTGAGCTCTGTCGCGGACCACCAGTGGTCCCCGGAACACACTTTGAGAATCACTGTCATATGTCATTCAGACTCAGGCAAGAAATACCAGTAATTCAATTACTGCTGAATTCAGTAACCTAGGCTACGGTTTCCCAGCCAGGGGTACGTGTACCACTAGGGGTACGCGAGCACACTGCAGGGGGTACTTGGAAAAAAAATAATTTTAACAAATGTATGGAGCTTAGTTACATTGGGATAGAGAAATTGACTTGGGGGGTACTCATGGCACAATGAAAATGCTTAGGGGTACACAAGACAAAAAAGGTTGGGAAACATTAACCGAGGCTACTGTAAGTCTGTTGTAGATAAACTTACATCATCCCGAGTCAACTTTTGTAGCATTTCATCTTCATCTTCTTGGGAGAACTTCTTTTCCTTTTTCACACATCGTGTCACTACTGATGTTCCACTTTCACTTAGGTCTGTGTTGCCCCAGCTACCTGTGTGATAGTAGAGTAGAGTAGAGTAGAGTAGAGTATCGTTTATTGATCCCAGGGGGACATTAAGGGGTCAAGTAGCATACACACATAAATAAAGACATAAAGACATTGTCCACAAGACATAACACACATATTTACACATAAAATAATCATATATAGCTCACTGTTGCATACTTATTGCCAAGGCATCTCTCTCTCTCTCTCTCTCTCTCTCTCTCTCTCTCTCTCTCTCTCTCTCTCTCTCTCTCTCTCTCTCTCTCTCTCACACACACACACACACACACACACACCAAAAATATAAAGTGTAAAGTGTCCACAGTGTTCACATGAGCCTTAGCTAAGTGGCACATAGTAGCCAAGACAAGGTGGCCATAAAGTGTCCAGGAGTGTCCATAGTCTCTCTGCCTAGTACAATGTCCATTGTATTCCTTAGAAAAAGAGATGGGGGGTGAAAGTAAGTCCAGCAGAAAACATATACAGTAATGAAAAAAAGAATCTAACTGATGACAGTAAACTTCAAACAAGCATACAGGCATACATTCAGCTTCATACAGGCATGTAATGCATGAATTCACAAAGAAAATAAGAGAAATGTACGTTAGGAGCGTTGGTAGTTTTGTTTCTTGTGTAACGGAGGCCAACTAACAGAGTGTGGCGTAGAACGTTAGTAAACCTCCCTCCCGAAGCCTCAATACAGTATGGTAGCATTGGGCTATCGGATCGGCCCTTTACCTCAGCGCGCTCGTACTGTGACTCCCATTGCCGAACCAATGTAGTTGACGAGGTGGCAGGTTCGCGCCCCGAGGGGGAAGAACTGTGCAGGAACACCTCCGTCACAGTGGTGCCGTGACCCGGATGGGAGTGGAGTTTAGGGAGGAGAGTGTAACGGAGGCCAACTAATGATTTGACTGGTGAGTATGCACTTAAATGTGAACGAAATGTTACCTCTAGGCACAAATAAAGAGGAAATCTGAATGGGAAGTGGGTGTCCTTACCTACTTTCCTGAGAGTGTCAGCAGGCCCTTGTTCAAAGATGGAGTGTGACTGGATGACCTGAGGTCTCTCCTTTCGCCTCCTGGATTCCCGCTGTCTATCCTCCCGTTTCTCCTTTTTAGGTGGTGTGCGACTTTCACCTCGAAGCCTGGGGACAAAGTGCGTTAGAGGTCGCTGAAGTGAAGTATAGTCGCTGGCACGCTGCGCTGGCACGTTTCGGTTACCTTTTACGCACAACAGAAGGCTATTTGATACTTACTCATCTTTGCTCTTTCTCACTGAGTTCACATTGGGCACAAACGTTTTCTGTAAAGAAAGAAGATGAACGTGGTTTTGTCATTAAATAGTCTGTGTTATAAGCATGTAATGAAATATACCATTACAGTCATGTAGCCTATACCACAGTGTTAAAATTCTACACAAAATACAACGCGCTTTGGCACTGCGTGGTGTTAATTTGGCAGCCCAAATGCACAGAAAGAACAACAAGACTCAATACCTTTTTGTAGCCGCCTAGTGTGAGGTCTCTGGACCGCAGAGAGGTAAGCCTGCCCGGAGGAGGTGAGCCCAGGGAAACGCGTCCGACCAAGGCTCCCTTGCCCAGGGCGAAAGAAGACGACGGCCTTGGGTTGGACGTTCCAGGGCTGGTTACGGAATCGCTCTCACCACCGGTATCAGTCATCCTAATAGAGACAAAGCAAACCGCGACAATAAAGCCATGTAGAAGACAGGGCAGACAGATCATTTTGTATGATCATACCTTGCAGACATCGAAAAGTTGGTCACATAGGGCAGATACTGAATGCATCAAAATGCGTCAAATGTTTGTGCTTGCGACATTTCATCCACGTTATGTGAAATGTTATGTAAACAAACACTGTTTCGCGCGCAGCGGAACTGTCAGCTGCGCAGCGTATAAACACCTCACCCTCCATTTTGTTGTGGATAGTTCTACGCCGGCTACGCATCGTCTTAAACCTTCTTCACACTTTTCTCCTTTCTCTGATATTAAAAAAACAACAAATGTCGTTATGTAGTCTACATGCACATGTGTACACCACAGAAGAAAATCGCAACCTCACCTATTGTTTGTTCACCCATGTAGCCTACAGGAACTTGCGAAGTCTTGTTTCAGCTAAATGTTACATTGAAACCATGAAACCATTGCTTCTGTCACGTGACTCCGTCTGTCATAAGTCGTTTTAAGTCGCGGCGCCCTGCTTTGCGGCTGCAGTTTTGTCCATCAGCTACAAAACTAACGCCATCATCTTCAAGCCATCATCACAACATCGCCATTATTCTGATCATCTCCAATGACCCAGAGACGCATAGATTTATTTCCTTAGTGAAACCATTGGGTGGCAGTGTTAACCATGCATTGAACCAATACTTGCTTGGCTTCCCAGAGGTGGGATATTACCATGTTCTTTTTTTTTTTTTTGCTCTGCATAGAATGGCACCCTAAAGAAAGAAAAAGATGCACATCACTGCAACTTTGCAACTGCATAGGAATAGGAAAACTGCAATTGTTTTTGTGTGCAATAACTGCAATAGTACTTCTGTTAAGAAAAACTGCAGTTTGATAAGTGCAGTGCTGCAGTATTTTCCCATATGGCTGATCTGAGCAACTAAAGTCTTTTCTTTCTTCCTTTCATTGTTTCTTTCTTTCAAAGCAAGTATACTACATTCTATAGTATAGAATCTATACTACTATGGGCAGTCATGGGTAAGCAGTTAGGGCATCAGACTTGTAGACCAAAGGTTGCCGGTTCGACTCCCGACCCGCCAGGTTGGTGGGGGGAGTAATTAACCAGTGCTCTCCCCCATCCTCCTCCATGACTGAGGTGGTGAGGCATACATGCAATTTCGTTGTGTGCAGTGTGCAGCAGTGAAGACTTGTGTGCTGTGGAGTGCTGTGTCACAATGAGAATGGGATTGGAGTTTCCCAGGCGGGCTTTCAGTTCCACTTCACTGTATTCCTACTACTTTGTACATTCAGGGATGACACTTGTATGCACATTGTAGTCTTTTTTAAATATTACATATTTTTATTGTGTGTGTGTGTGTGTGTGTGTGTGTGTGTGTGTGTGTGTGTGTGTGTGTGTGGCAGGGGTTGTATGCCTGAATGGCTACTCCCATTTTACTGGATTGTATGTTTTCTTACCTGCCCAGGGACTGCAGATGAAAATTAGCTATTAGCTATAATCTGGTGCAGGTCATCTTTTTACTATGTAACTAATGTACTTTGCACATGGTCCCTGATGAAATAAACCAATACACTAAACTAAACTAAACTACTAGTTAACAGGCTCATGAGATTGTGGATAAGTTGTCAGTGTTTAGTCTTTGCTGTGTTGGTGTCTAAATGCTTGAAAATAATCCATTGTGTAAAACACTGGAAGCAGTGGCATAGACATAATGCTGACTAGACATAGACCAGACGTGGGCAAACTCTGGCCCGGGGGCCACATGCGGCCCACTCAGCCATTTCATGCAAGCCTGGGAACTCCCATACTGCCTTTAGTTCTACACAATCGTTTCGATCTGAAAGACAGTCTGGCGAGGATGACTCATAACGTCCAAGATCATGGGCCCTGTGTCATAATGGCCAAGCATTCCGACCTTAACAGTTTCTCTGCCCAATCAGAGAGCAGGGCAGTGTGTCATAATAGCCAAGTATTCTGCCCCCTATGGAATTTACAATAGGCAACTCCCCAGACCTATAGTGCGTTCATGTGGTCTCGTAATTATCGTAAATACCAAATGCCGACATTCGAAGCACACGTGAACGCCACCGCTTCTGGTATTTACCACTGGACAACTCGTAGAAATTTTTAAGAAACGAGTTTACGAGATGATGACGCACACAACAGCTGGCTCTACTCTCGCCATGGCAACCGCTAAGTTGAAATACTCAAAAACCGGCATTCAGTATGTTTAGACAGTCATGGTAAATGACAGTGTCAGAAAATATACAGCATTTTTACCTTTGACTTCCTAATTCATTTGCTTGCTGTAGCTGATGAACAACAGTCTATAATCGTTTTAGTAAAAAGTCTCACTCTGGTTCGCCATCTTTAATTTGTAAACAACATCAAAAAAGCACATGAATGCAACGCACTTGTAAATACCACTTCGCAACTAGATAATATCTACTTCGGAAGACCACATGAATGCACCATCAATCTCACTTGTGATTAGGTTTGGTGTTAACCAGGCAAATTTCATGCGGCCCTCAGAGCCTTTCCAAGAAAAAAAAATGCAGATTCATATGGTCACTCATTCTTAAATTGGCTACCTAAAACAAGGGTCTTGGAAATCTAAGATGACTTAAGTCTACATCTAGAAACAATTAGCAGGAATAACGTAACTGACAAAGGTGTAATTCTGTTGGCCTACACCATTTCTTATTATTGGCACGGGCAAGTTGCCTACGACATCCGGCCATTTGGTCCACTTTCTAAACCCAATGTGACCCTTGGGCCAAAACAATTGCCCACCCCTGACATAGACAGTAGCCTACCCGGTTCTCAGAGTGGGGCCCGGGGCCTGGCGGGCCGCGAAGGGGTGCTAGGGGATCAGCAGCCAGTTGGAAGAAAAAGTAGGCCTAGGCCAAACAGAATAAATTAAATAACTAACATACACCAAAATAAACAAATAAGCAAACAAATAAACTGCACAATATTCCCCATGCATTATAATAATGTAATAATAAAGAGCATTATAATAATAATGCATCTCTGAACATTGCTAGGCCCTACTAATATTGTTATTTTATATAGGCCTACATATTAAATTAACAATAATATCAGTAATGTTAAAAGATGCATAGATACACTATATCTCCAAATGGGGTCCTGACACACAGACTATGATTGTGAAAGGGGTGCACAGAAAAAAAAAAAGAGTGACATGACTCATGTCAGGCGGGCATTGACTGGATATGGAGGGCCTTTTCAAGGTGGGATGCCCTGGCCTACCCTCTTCAGTTTCTGTTCATCTGCTGATGCATTACGCGTTAGTTTTATAGCTAATAGGCCTACTTTAGAAAAGTTAGACATTTGCTTATAAAGCAATATTCCAAGCCTTAAGTTTCAAGTTTGATGGAGGATGCAAGACAGAGATTGTAAGAGTAGGCTATATCCATGTCTCTCTGATGCAAGGGGCCCGCTACTATTTCAAATTTCAAACCAATTCGAATGCAAACGCATGATGTTCCATTTCCAAACACACCTTGCGCGTGCATGTGTGTCACATTCTCCTCCACAGGTGGGGTAGTGAACTTAGTGCGTGACTGCTCGCGCTCTGTAGCCCCTACAGGGGGAGGGTTTTCACTGTAGTTTAAAACGCCCGCACGAACTTGGAAGTTTGCAAACATGCTGTCGTCCGCTCCAACTTGGATTCAGTCAGAGTAAGGGCGGTGCTTTTTGGCGAAGAAGGAGAGGGGTAACGGTTTACTTGAAATAAATACGCTCCACAGAATGCCTGCCGACTGTTCTCCAGCAATAGCGAGGAGTGATGAGTTTAACTAAAAGTTGAGTCTTGGAAGTTCTGGAAACACGGTGCGTTGCGCTGTGGCTAAACTGGCGGTGTGTTTTTTAAGAGTCATGGCTGCTCAGTGCGACTCTTTGAGCGGATATCTTCAGCAGTCCGACCCGGGCTCCAACAGTGAGCGCAGCACAGACTCTCCTCTCCCCGTGTCGGAGGATGACGCCGGAGGGCCCTCGGTGCCGCCCGACCCGGAGTGGACCGAGGAGAGATTTCGAGTGGACCGTAAGAAACTGGAGATAATGCTACTAGGTAAACCCCTACTTTGAGGTTATGATGTAAAATCAAAATCTAGTCTTTGAAAAAAATCCACAAAGACTGTACTGAAGTTTGCAAGTAAGACGATTGGGGGAGTTGAGTGGATATAAGTTGAAAAAAAAAAGACCCTCCATTCATCTATTGACTAGTATTAGGCCCATGCTCAACAATGTAACCACATGCCTTACTTTAGGTCTGATACGACTGCTCATTATAACGCGGGTATAGGTGTAATGTTATGAAATCATCCATGCATGGAGACAGCCCACAAAACATCTGGTAGTGGAGCTGAAGCATAACTCTCCAGATAATAAAATAACAACAAAACACACACACACAAACGGGTGATCGCATATGGATCTAACATGGTATAAATGTGTCCATTTGTACAGATATTGTAACAAAACGTTGGCTGACCGTTAACACAAGCACTGGTGATAAAGCCAACACGTCGACACATGCCTCGCGATACATCAAAAATGCTTTGTTTTATATTAGCCTATGCACATGCTCACATCTGGAACGTGAGTGTCAGACGAATGCTGAGTGAAACAGTTAACCCCAAACTCATAATTACTTGATAACAGTTTTTCTGCATTTTGTTTGAAACCTGATTTATGTCTGAAAAGTGCTGAATCTGTAAGCGTTTCTAACGTTTACGCACGATGCGCAAAGTTTGGCGAATCTTTTAGTACCCGGCGGTAGAACCTCACATTCCTCTACTGAAGCCTGATTTATGTCTGAAAAGTGCTGAATCTGTAAGCGTGTACGCTCGATGCGCAAAGTTTGGCGAATCTTTTAGAACCCGGCGGTAGAACCTCACATTCCTCTACTGCGCTCATTATGCTCCCCTTTGCTAGTTAACGGAAAGTCTGCCCAGCTGAAATAAAGCAGTTCTAGCTCTTATTAACTTCCCTGTTGCTTTTTTTCTTTGCCTGCACTGCAACTACATGTAGCCTAGTACTAGGACTATATGCAGGCAGAGCGAGATGTTCATGGTCCTTACACCAAAACTGCTGATGTAGTTAAAAAAAAAAAAGTAACCAACTGGTACTTGGAGCCACGACCGACCACTCATCAAACTGCACAATGGGAACACACTAAATAGGATAATAACTGAGACTGCATCCCAAGCAAGGACGTTTAACCTCCCCTTTAAAAAGACCAATAGGCTATTAATTCCCCATCGTCTCTGAAATCTGCCGAGAGTTTGATGTGCGAGTATAGAGTGTAAAGTTGAGAAGTTCAAGGATTCATGGTGAGAGTAATATATGAATCCAGTAGCAGTGGTTGTATGTACCATAAGGACAAAGAACAAGATGTGATCCGGGTCGCTGACAGGCAGTGTTGTAGTCTACGTTTTTTGTGGTGGGTATACTGTATATTTGAGCATTTATTTGAGGTGGGTATATACTGAATATATTTCTGCTATTCTTAATAATGGATCAATCAATTTTAGGTGGATTCATAAAAGTTCAAAAGGGGTGGCAAAGGGAGGTAGGGAGGGGAGCAAAATCAGTTCCCTATTGCAGTGTATGTATGTATGGAGTGTGTGTGTGTGTGTGTGTGTGTGTGTGGGGGGGGGGTGTTGGGGAGTCTTTCTGATTATCTGATTACTTTGTCTCTGGCCTGACCAAAGCTGTTAGCCCCTACCACCACCTTCTTCACTCTTCTACCACCACCACTTTGTCTTCAAACTCCCACTGCAGCTCTAGTAATATGTTGTGAATGAAAGCATCGACCTAAATGTAATGTAGTGCTTCCATGTGCTTGGCTCCAGCTAAATGGACTGTAATGTGTACATTATGCTTGGCACATCATCATGATTGGCACATCATGCTTGGCACTCCCCCAGCCTTAAATCAGGTTGTGCCATCCCTGACTGCTGTCCCACCGCCTGCCAGCGTCTTACCCAACTTTTCAGACACAGTGAATTAAGGATAGACCGATATATATATCGGTATCGGTATCGGTATCGGAACGATATTTGCATTTTTTAAAGTGTAAGCTTATCGTATCGGACGATACGCAATATTTAAGCTTATTATTTTATGTCATTCGGTTTTTTTTTAAAAGCACCAAGACACTTTATTTTTTATTACTTGATTGTTAGACATTACTTGATTGTTAGAGTTGGTGTTTAAATGTTACAAGTTCTACCTCAATATGAAAATGTTAAAGGAATGTTTATTTTTAACTTGAGACCTGGAATATTTGTCATTTTTTAACCTTTTTTTTAACCCATATCGGCCCCAAATATCGGGTATCGGAAATCGGGTATCGGCCAAGGGTGATGAAAAAAAAAAAATCGATAACGCATCGGCCATTAAAAAACCTGTATCGGTCGACCCCTACAGTGAATAGAAGCCTGGTAGTGATGGGATAGTAGATCATTTACACAAGGCATGGGCAAGGATGGATTACTGCAAGGGCCTACCGGGCCCAGGCCCAGGGGCCCAAGAGTCCAGAGGGCCCTGAAGCCCAATCCTCTAAATTTCCATTCTCATGTTGTGTAAAAAATCACTCTTTTAACAACTCTATTTTCACATATTTTCAGGGGTAAAACACCTGAATGCCCACCAATGTAGGGTCTCTAACATCTGGAGCGGGCCCTTTCTTGCTGTCTGGCCCAGGGGCCCATGGAGTCATGATCCGTCCCTGGGCATGGGGGCAGTTTACTGCAATCTTGGACTAAGCTCCGTCTGACAGCATGCCAGCCCAGGGCCGCTGACAGCATTTGTTGGGCCAAGGAAAAAGTAATGTGAATGGGCCCCCCATCCAATACATACAATGTGATGAAAACACTTAGGGGTTTCTTTTGCCTTAAGACATGTTAAAGTTTGTATCTTTTACCTGACATGTCAGTGTTTAAGTTAAACAGTTAGACATAATGAACTTAATACATATAATGTGATGAAAATCCAATTTGGGGCCCCTCTCTCCCTGGGCCCTGGAGAAATGACCCCTTTGTCCCCCTGTCGGCTTCCCTGTACCAGCCTGGTGTATAGCAGTGAAAGGACCTGCGCAATTCCACCTCTGGCACTCAACTGATAACTTTTATCATTTAGCTTTTCCTCGCGGGGTAGAGTAGACGCAGAAGGGAGTCTCGCAGGGCCTGGTGCCAGCTCACTCCCTCCCTGTAGAGAAAAAAAAACATGATTTGTTGAGTCTGTGTAACTCGGTCCAGTCATCTTGTTATTTAACGTACTGTACTGCTATTTAAATGTTGAACATCAAAGTTAAATGCATATTGTCAAATGATCGTTTAATGCTTTCAATGAGTGATGTGATTTTAAAGCCGACATACAAAGTAAAGGCATGCTTGAATTCCAAAAGAAAGAAAATGACAGATAATGTTCAAAATCAAAATAGAAAGAGCACTGGTAGTACCAATGTCAATTTGTGTTTGTGTGATATATACTATAATAGGCCTACATATTGCCAAAAGTTTCGATTAGTCATTTGAGGCATGAAGACAACTTGACTGAGCTGTTTGCAAATAATGTCGGATTGTTTTCTCTGCAAAATAGATCTCTGCCAAATCAGGTCTAAGTGTGTGTGTGTGTGTGTGTGTGTGTGTGTGTGTGTGTGTGTGTGTGTGTGTGTGTGTGTGTGTGTTTGTGTGTTTCTGTATGTGTCTATCTTCTCTCTCTCTCTCTCTCTCTCTCTCTCTCTCTCTCTCTCTCTCTCTCTCTCTCTCTCTCTCGCTCTCTCTCTCTCACACACACACACTCTATCTCGCTGTGTGTCTGTCTGTCTGTCTGTCTGGTCTGTACCCTTCATTGTGTGTGTGTGTGGGTGTGTGTGTATGCACTGCCTTGAGTTCCTTAGGCACACATACTATCTCAGTCCCAATCGGATCTTAATTGCTTCCTGCAGTGTCTTGATCCACAGTTGGAAACATGTTGTGCATATCGCTGAGTAACAAGACTAGAGGATGACGCTGGTGATCCTACAGGAAAGTATTTCTCTCTGAGCGTATTCCAATATGCGGCCTTGCGTCCTCCCTTGCTCACTTGCCTGCTTGTGACCTCATGATGACGACACTGAAAATGCATAATTCAATATCTTGCAATTCTAATGTCATTTCCTCATTTGCAATTGGGATGACAAACAGGGAAACAGTTCCCTAAAAATTGTTGTGGCTAGACTGACAGCGGGAAAACGGGGCGGGGCGTCAGCAAAGCGTGAGGCCATAAGCACAAGTGGAGGACGGGAGTTCACACATTGGAATGTACCCACTGTCTCTCTAGTGACCAGAGATGTCTAGAAGTAGCCTAAGTGTAGAAGAGTTCAGATGCAAAACCCCCTAACTCCATTTCTGAAGACCTGCACTTATATATTTTTAGAGAACCCAGTTGTTGATTTGGTTTACATTCATGTACTTGATAATATATAAAACTGAAAAATTAAAAAAGGTCGCACCATGCATAGGTTTCTTTTCTTTATTTGTGTAATAAAGAAAAGAAACCTATGCATGGTGTGACCTTTTTTCATTTTTCAGTTTTACAATATTTTGGTCAGCACCCTTAAAAGGAAGAAAAAAACTGTTGGGTGACGCCTGCTCCAACTCTTATGAACTTGATAATATATATAAATAGTCATATTACATAAACAAAATTAAAAAATATGCAATTTTGATAGCTTTGTATTAAATAAAAATGCATTAATATTATTTTCTGAAAAGGCACTTAGGGGGTTTTGCATCTGAACCCTTCATGTAGAAGCGGGAAAACAATCCTGCCACAGTTTCCTTCCAAGACAGGTAGCATCACCGAGTAACTGGCTTGCCATAGGCCTATTATTTTGAAAGTGAAGTGAAAGCCCATTGGGAAACTCCAACTCCCATTGTCATTGTGACACAGCACTCCACAGCACACAAGTGAACACTGCACACAACGAATTTGCATTTATGCCTCACCCGTGCAAGGGGGTAGCCCTCAGTGGCGCCCCATGGGGAGCAGTGCGGTGGGACGGTACTATGCTCAGGGTACCTCAGTCATGGAGGAGGATGGGGGAGAGCACTGGTTGATTACTCCCCCCACCAACCTGGCGGGTCGGGAGTCGAACCGGCAACCTCTGGGATGCAAGTCTGACGCCCTAACCGCTCACCCATGACTGCCATTTTTGTAGTGGCACTCAATTCTTTTCTATCCCTTTTGTCAAGTGTTTTGGCTTTTTTATGGCTTTATTTAACCATGAGAGAGAGTGCGTTGCAATATGCGACCTTGACTCCTCCACTTGCCTCCTCATGATGACATCACTGACAACAGCATTATCTTTCAATATCTTGCAAAAGCTCAATTGTAGAGTCTTTTTCTCATTTGCAATTGGGATGGTGAATGAAAAACAGTCCCTCAAAAGTTGTTGTGGCGAGGCTAACAGCTGGGAAACTTTATAGTTTTCTCCACGGAGGAGGGGTCAGGAGGCGGGACGAGGAGACAAGCGCAAGTGGAGGAGGCAAGGTCGCATATTAAAACGCACTCAGAGAGTGTGCAGAGAGATGGAGGAGGATCGGGAAATGATCTTGGGCCAGAATGGAACCAGGGCCCCTTGCAGTGACGGTGCCTTAGCCGTTTGTGCAACGGCCAAGACCCTCTTGCCATTCTTAACAAGAGCCTAGAAAAGATAGCTCATTTTCTGTAGCCCTCAGCATGGAGTCTACTTACAGATTATTTTTTTTACTGGAGGAATAGAAAAAACTGAGGTGAATGAAGTAAAAGTAGAAGTACTCTTAAATGTACACTGTGCAGGAAATGGTTAAAAAGGTACTGCACTGTACTGCTCATTGAAACTGGGTTGGCTATTGCCAAATTTGATCTTTTCATGAAAGTTTACTAAGTAATAAAGTAATATTTTCTAGCATGGCCCAAGTACAGTCATTTTTGCAGCTAAAAATGTCTATTTCTGTAAATTCAAAATGGCGGACCATGGAGAAGATCCCCCTTTTAATGTATGAAAAGTGCAATTTTCCCAGTCATAATGAATACTTACAATTTGATGGTGGTGGCAAGTATTCATGAAAAAGGTAACATTGGTGAATGGGTAGCATGAATTCTGGAAATAAACAACTAAAAATCTTGCACAGTGTACCTTTAAAGTCTACTGTATTTACCTCATTAGGTAGAGAGAAGTAACTGGTGTTTAAACTATCATATACTAGTAAACTATGTAAGTAGTTTCCATAGTAAAACAATGTAAGATCATTTATAATTGCACCAGTATGTGTTATTCTGCTTATGTACTTTATACGTCTCTGAAGAGAAGACGGAGATGGCCTAAATAGTGTTTGCCAGGTCACTGGGAGTTGAGGAGCAATAATAATGATGGGAAAAGCAGATGATGATGATGATGGGATGAAGTCCTTTCATGCAGATGGGGAGCATTGGCGATCCTATTCACTATGGGCGGAATTCTCCCACCCGCTTAAGTCCAAAAAAGTGCGCAACAGCGCCTCTGAGCTTACTCAAGCCCGTGAGTAAACGGGGCTTACGCGCGATTTCATCACTTGCGCACTTTGGGTGGGGCCAGGCCAAAATCAGGGAGTTCCCCATGTTAATCAAGCCTACGCGTATTCTCCCGTCCACTTAAGCGTGTTTGCCTTTACGCGCATCAAAGGGCTGTAGTAAGGTCAAGCGCCACTATGAGTTAAAATGTAATATTGCATTTGATGCTCGCTTGGCTCGCATTTTGAACATGTTACACGGTATGCTTTGTTGATGTTCCTTACCGTCCACGTGAGTCCAAATCGAAATTCATTCACAGTTCCACATACATGTTAATTGTGACGAAATATGACCAGCTGCCCAGAGCATGTTCTCATATCGGTGAACTTACAAACAAAAGCAGGTAATTAATTAACCAGTAGCCACGACGTTAAGTAAAGGGTTTTTATTGCAACTCCTCCACTTTTGTGATTTATTGGAACTCGTGCATATGCATGTAACCTATTAAACTTTCTGAACTGATGCCCGAGATACAAAAGGTAGACTACAGGGTGTCCTATCTGTTTTGTAAGGCAGAATATATTTCCTGAATGTCATTCCAGCTAAACGTAAAAAGGTCGCCCTACATATCAGCATGTCTTTGGCATTTCGCTTCTGGTCTCTATTACACCCCATCAGCTGCGCGTTTAAGTCCTGGCTTGGCATTGCATGCCCATGTCCAATTAATTCCCATGTCTGCGACAGAATATAAACTCTCCGTTTTTTCATGACGATCGATTTCCTTGTTCATTCTTCAGCATGCATGTAGCCTAAGTGTAATATGCAGACGGACAGCTGAGATCCACATATTTCCAATTATTTTAATGTCACGCTGCTGTACAGAGAAGCGGAGAAGCACTTTTAAAAGTCAGCAAATAGGCCTACTATGTGTTTGTTTTACTGTGGGAATTATCAGCATTTTAAATCACTTTTTGATTTCCGGAATTGTCCATGCAACACGCCAAACTCCATTTTTAACAAAACGTTTAATCATGTTTATTATTTCAATCTGTTGCGCACCAAAACGCTCAGCTGAGTTCCCGCCAAAGGGACACATCGCGTTTCCATCTCGTTATCTCACCTCCAATACTTGCCTTGAGTTTGTGAAAAGGAGTGGAGGTTAGATTTTGAAATGCTTTTGCAAGAGGACTTTTGCCACGTGGTTTTAAATTCAAAGTTAAAGTTCAGTGTTGGATCTCAATGGACTGCCGAGGTTTTCACATGGTTGATCTGAAAATCCATGCTCCATAGTTTCTTTGTAGCCACAACTGATGAACTTGGCGGAGACTCATCCCCCCATTTAGCATATATCACGCCTATGTTGGGCTACGCGCTGTTTTTCTGAGTTAAGCGCGAGGGGTGTGGCGACGTTCCAGAGGGGAGAATACGCGCAAGATAAGACCGCGTAAAAAATGCGTGCGTAAAACCGACTTAAGTGGAGACGGGAGAATTCCGCCCTATATGCTAGAAAAGCTTAACTGCATCATAACAACACCGCCATGACATTAAAAAGAATCTAAGTAACAGACTAAGACATGGACATGATCATTTTGGAATCTAAGTAACAGATTAAGACATGGACATGATCATGTTGGAATCTAAGTAATGGACTAAGACATGGACATGATCATTTTGGAATCTAAGTAATGGACTAAGACATGGACATGATCATTTTGGTGGCCATAAGGTCATCAGAGAGTCTCTGCACAAAAAGCTTTAAAGGAACAGTGAATCAGTTCTGTTGTAAGCTTGAAGTGCGAAAGTATTTTCCAGTTCCACAGAAAAGAAGTTAAGTAATCTTGTACATTTCAGCTATGATGCAATACCATGCATGGTGTCGTAGTGAAAGCAACAAGGTTGTTAGGCCTACATTGGTTTGCCTTCTTTGTGGAATATTTTGCACTTCTTGTGTATTGCATGGTATGAACTGTTTGTGGCTGAAATAGTTAATTATTCCTTAGAACAGTGGTTGGATATTGCTCAGGGAGAATGCACACTGTAAATAAAATTTTCAATATTTCAGAGTAGACGGATATACATCCAGACAGAGTATTTCCAACCCTGTGGAGAGTCTTGAGTCCAACGACTCTTAACTGTGGAGTCAAGCATCAGTGTAAAATTCGGCAGGTGTCCAGTGTAATATCAACTCTAAAGCTCTCTGACTAGAAGTGTTGTGTAAATACTTTTAAAGCTTAAAAATGTTACACTGATCAAAGAGTTAAATTGGCACTGCTTTTTCAATGGGACCAAATGTTATCGGCAACAGAGCTAATTTAAACTCGTTGAGAGTTATTTTTACACTGGTATTTTTTTTTTACGGTGTATAGGCCTACCTAGTAGAAATATAGCAGGGTACTCTCGGCTTGTTTCTCCTGCTGTTTATGGCATTTTTTAGATGATTTGCAGATGGCGTTGGAAGCAATTTCCACAATTGGAACCTTTTCCAGGTCCAGTTCTGGAAAGTAAAAAAAGAAAAAGTATTGGCAAAGAATTCAGAGAAGGGCTCGTAGTCAGGGCCGGATTAAGGTGGCCTGGGGCCCCTAGGTTACAGGTTGCTGTGGGGGCCCCCAGAGGGCAAATTTCCTTATACATTTTATAGACAGTGTCATAATTGCTAGCTAGGAATTAAGGATAACATGTCTACCAACTCTACTCTACATCACAGATGAATGTTTCAATATTGTATCTTGTCACAATTTTGCAATTTGTCACTTTTGGCCGATCAGGGCCCCCTGGCAGGTGGGGGCCCTAGGCTGCAGCCATATCTAGCCTGTACATTAATCCAGCCCTGCTCGTAGTGGTGTTTTGTGCAACGTTATTTTTCATGATCTCTTCAGAGTCTAGAAACTATTTTTGACAACCTTAGACAACATTTCATTGCCATTGCCTCCATTGCCTGTCTGGCAGAGTGTGTGTTTTTTTGTGTGTGTTTTGCGTGTGTGTGTGTGTGTGTGTGTGTGTGTGTGTGTGTGTGTGTGTGTGTGTGTGTGTGTGTGTGTGTGTGTGTGTGTGTGTGTGTGTGTGTGTGTGTGTGTGTGTGTGTGTGTGTGTGTGTAGTGTAGTTTGAAAGAGAAGGTGTAATTCAGCTCTGCCACCAAAGAATAGGTTATTCCAGCAAGGAAGGTGTGTGTGTGTGTGTGTGTGTGTGTGTGTGTGTGTGTGTGTGTGTGTGTGTGTGTGTGTGTGTGTGTGTGTCACTTCAAGTGATTCACTTATGGGCTTTGAGTTTGTTTCCACTACCAGGGAGCACTCACTCACTCACTCAATGCCGTCTGCCTCTGAAGTTGCACTGTGTGTGTAATGTGTGTGTGTGTGTGTGTGTGTGTGTGTGTGTGTGTGTGTACACTTGTACGCAACCCTTTTTCTGTCTTCTTTTCCTTCTTTTTAGCATTACTGTGTGTGTGTGTGTGTGTGTGTGTGTGTGTGTGTGTGTGTGTGTGTCTGACTGGCTGGATTTGTATTTGTGATCCAAAGTCCTAAATTGTCTATCTCCAATGTCTCTGCTGTACTGCAATGGTACAGTTTGTGTGTGTCGGGGAGCGACAACATGTGTGTGGGTGCTCTGTACTGTGTTCTCCTGGTATATCTCTGTACAACACTCGACAAAGCTTACTGTGACCCATGGGTGTAATTTCAGGTGTGGATGGCGGGGATATGTCCATACCACTTTTGAGATAAACCCAGCTTGTCCCCACCACATTTTCACAAATATAATGCAAAAACAGTGAACCTGGACAATTAGCGATATTAATGTCCCCACCACTTTCCAAGCCAACCATACATCTGTGCTGTGGCCACAATACTCTCTCTATTAAATACATCTATTACATACACGTACATTATGTATACTGTTAAATGAAGTCTTTCTTTTGTTTCAGAAATGTAAAAGTTTTAGCTTTTATCTGACATGTTTCAGCGGAGTAACTTCTGTCTTCCTCAGAGGGTGACACGATGGCAGAAGTTACACCGTCGAGACATGTCAGGCCTAACATTTGGTAACACTTTCTATGAAGCCCATATCTATAGCGCGTTATAAGCATATTTATAACAACTTATAATGTGCATTATAATTAGTCACAATGCATTATGGCTACTCATAATGCTTCATGATGTATTATAATAGCTAATATCATAATGCCTCATGATGAATATAGATAAATAAACATATAAATAACTTGTATTTATAACGCATAATAAGCTAGATGTATAATTATCTGTTAATATAATACATCATGAAGCATTATGAGTGTAGCCATAATGCATTGACTAAATTATAAGGCATTATAAATATGCTCATAATGCACTATAGAATGGGCTTTAAGTAAAGTGTTACCTAACGTTTTAACTGTCTGAAACAAAAGAGAAAAACGTAAAACTCTCTGTGTGCTGTCGGTAGGCTTATTGCTATTTTTTGTTGACCCACCCATGACAAATCTTTTTGAGCTTGCTCGCTAGTTATAAAGGGCTTATGGAGCACGTGTAGGATACTGTGTTACGCTTAACGCATATGCCTGCACTTAATGACATGTTGGCTCAGTGACGTTGAGCTTTAAGTGTT
>NC_085873.1:48861847-48894347 GCF_034702125.1 Engraulis encrasicolus | reverse complement strand
CGGTCAGAGCCCCAGTTTACTACCCCAGAAGGTCTGGGTTGGAGTCCCAGCTGGGCAACTCTACTCCCCTTCCCTACAAATGGTGTCAGAAATGGGATGGCTACCGTGAGGCCATCGGAAGCGTACCCATGGTGTGTGAACCGTAATTCCATGTGAGGGACCCCCAGGATTGGTGACCCCCGTGTGAGGGACCCCAGTGATGGGTGAAGCATTGATGGAGCACACTGGATGGAAGAAGCATGATGAGCAGTTGTGTGAGGGACACCATGAGTGTGTGAAGCGCATGGGTGCGCTTCCCAAAGGGGAAGGCAGTGTGATGGAGTGACCATCACTAGGGTTGTGGGTGTGTTCTGACTAACATGCCAACGAGCCTGGCTCTATGGTGTAGCGGTCAGAGCCCCAGTTTACTACTCCAGAAGGTCTGGTTTCGAGTCCCGGCTGGGCAACTCTACTCCCCTTCGCCACAACCCCACAAAAAGAATATCTCATAGACATTTTGTAAAGCTAAGGCATTTGAAATCACATTTTCCATACAAAAGCTCGGAGGTGTTTCATCCAATGCAGAGTGCCTTCACTATGAAATTCTGGGGAAACACTGACATGGATTTTTTTTTGATTAATTGTTTAGAATCTAAGTCTGTGTGTGTGCGTGTGTGTGTGTGTGTGTGTGTGTGTGTGTGTGTGTGTGTGTGTGTGTGTGTGTGTGTGTGTGTGTGTGTGTGTGTGTGTGTGTGTGTGCGTGCTGTGCATGCGTGCGTGTGTGTATGCATATGTGCGAGACAGAGAGGCAGCACATTGGACCTCAACATGCAGAAGTGTCCTCTGTCCAGAAGGGCTGATCCTCTGCTTTGGGGGGTGGAGGGGGGAGGGGGGGGCATGACAGGACAGGAAGTGGGGGTGGTGTGTGTGTGTGTGTGGGGGGGGTGGCGTTGCTGTGTGGAATGTTTTGGGGAGGGATTGCTCCTCTTGGACCACGGCCTGCAGAAATACAACTGCTGCTACAGACCTGCCCAACTACTCACTCCTCTCTCTACTCCAGCTGTTACAGAGTCAAGTCAAGTTTTATTGTCAATTTCTTTACATGCACTGGTCATACAAAGAATTAGAAATTACATTTCTTGCTTTCCCATGCAGACATATCTACTACTGCAGACTAATCTTGGTAAGGACATAGGCAGTATAGACATAGACAGTACTCATACATGGACATAAGACAGTATGGACATAGACAGAGCTGCCTAATGTCGTGTCCAGACCAAGAGCGAACTACGCTGCCTGGTAGCGTGGGTAGCAGAAGAAGTTTCGCCTTGAATTCGCTGTATTCGCTCGAGACGCAGCGTTGACATGTTTGATTCAGCTAATCACATAACGGCTCTGGCTTGACAGCCTGGGACATTCGGAGATATGAACGTTCCGATTGGTTGTCGCCGAACAGCGTCAGAGCGAATTCGCCTGCGATTAGATTTAGTTTAATCTTCAAAATTCGCTCTGGTCGCGCAAGAAGCTTCGCTCCTGGCGAATTCGCTTTGGTAGCGCAGGTCGCGTGCCCTCCATAGAGAAATAATGACTTCCGTCGCTTCATTCGCTCCGTTCGCTCTTGGTCTGTACACGGTATAGCTACTCACTCCTCTCTCTACTCCAGCTGCTACAGAGCTGCCTAACTACTACTAACTACTCACTAACTACTCACTAACTACTCACTCCTCTCTCTACTCCAGCTGTTACAGAACTGCCTAACTACTACTAACTACTCACTAACTACTCACTAACTACTCACTCCTCTCTCTACTCCTGCTGCTACAGAGCTGCCCAACTACTCACTCCTCTCTCTACTCCAGCTGTTACAGAACTGCCTAACTACTCACTCCTCTCTCTACTCCAGCTGCTACAGAGCTGCCTAACTACTACTAACTACTCACTAACTACTCACTCCTCTCTCTACTCCAGCTGTTATAGAACTGCCTAGCTACTCACTAACTACTACTAACTACTCACTAACTACTCACTCCTCTCTCTACTCCAGCTGTTATAGAACTGCCTAGCTACTCACTCCTCTCTCTACTCCAGCGTTTCTGAAACTTTTTATTAGACGAGGCACCCTTTCAATTCAAGTGTGGTGGAAAGTGCGCACATCCAGCAAAAAAGCATCAGCAGGTGCCAAATCAAAAAACTGTCACATGTAGGAGCTATGATCGAAACGTTGCCTCTAATAAATTAAGTCTTTTGCAAGCAGCGTGCAGATCCTTTCCCACCCTTTCAATTCAAGAAAAATTTCAAGGCACCCCAAACCAACAAGCCGTAACATGATGATAGACAAATATGTATTATATTACATGATTCATTTATCAGCCACGTTTCCGCGGCACCCCTGAGGGGGGCCTGCGGCACCCCAGGGTGCCCCGGCACCCCTGTTGAGAAACACTGCTCTACTCTACTCTACTCTTCTCTACCTCCTATTCTCTTCTCTTCTCTTCTCTTCTCTTCTCTTGTCTTGTCTTCTCTTCTTCATCGCTCCTCTCTTCTCCTCTCCTCTCTTCTCCTCTCCTCTCCTCTCCTGTCCTCTCCTCTCTTCTCCTCTCCTCTCCTCTCCTGTCCTCTCCTTTCTTTCATTATCTATTCTATTTTCTCTTCTGTCTTGCTTTTCCTACTTTTTTTATCCTCACTTCTGCTTTAGTTTCCCTTACGTCTCTCCTGTCACCTACAGTATCTTTTGTCTTCTTCCACCTCCTTTCTTCTCTCCACCCCTCATTTCTCATCCTCTGTATCAGGATACAGGGAAACAGATGAAATTGAGCAACTGTCCTGACTCTGGCACAGGCACGTGCAGAGCATAGTTGCCCACGGTGCCCGAGCAACGGCCCTTTTGCCCACATTGGCTGATATTGCCCTTCCAAGGGAGGGGAAAATAATATGGCAATTATAATTTCATATTTCAATATCATTTGATTTCTTTATAATTCATAATTTTGATTGAAGTTTAGTACAATAAAGACTTAAGTCAGTCATACAAATTCATCAGACCCGTCGAGAATGGGCACGAGCAATGTGAGGTAGAACGCCTACGCAACAACTCCGGTGGGGAGGGAGAAGGCACGCGACAGGCGCTTGAGCGTATAAGAGACATTAAAGATTTTGAAGATGCCTGGGTGTCGGCTAGAGCCCTACACACAGTCTACATATTAGGGTACAAAATATGCTCACTCACGATTAACCTCTCTAATACAATGTTGAGTTTAGAACTTTTAGTTATCATACATCTGACAGCCAGCCAGCGCCACGGTAGCAAAAAAACCCGACAGCCAGCTGTAGATATGCCTCGGAAAAATAGGCTAAGATTTCATGTTTCAACTGATTTGCTTTACGAATCGTATTTTTGATTGAAGCTTCCTAAATTAAGTTTTCAAATTCAGATTCACCTGCACCTCGAGAGATAGGCAAAGGGAGGGGCAGCATGCGCGTTGCGGGGGCACGCGCAGCTCTACATGGGAGGGAGGGGGGAGCAAGCATGCGACCAGGGCAGAGACGCAAAATATGTCGAAGATGTCGTGGGAGTAGAGCGACTGCCCTGGCGGCCTGAGGTGAGCTGGAAACATAGCAGACTTCACAGTATTAAACTACATGATCACAATTAATGTCTCTTAAAGCCGATCTCGAGTTTAGGACGTTTAGTGATCCTAAATCTGACAGCCGGTGTGCCACGTTCAGATATTGGGGAAAAACGACAACCAGCTAGCTTGCAGTCAACGTTTTACATGGCTCAGGTTGTTTTGTGGAAGGCTAACCCAACTAAGAAACATGCAGATGACATGTCGTTTTATCAAGCAAGAGAGAACTTAAGGGGGTAGGCTAGCTAAAGGAAGCACATCTCTGTAGAGTTGGCTGCGAAAAAAATGAACAGGTGCAGGTGAGGCAGAGAATCTTTTTCAGGATTGTAGAGGTTTGATCTTGGTGAGACCGCTAGGAAAGTGCTTTTTCTTACGCTGATATATTCTCCGACCCAAAGATACTGTTTCCACTGTCAATGTTCATGTAATTGAAATAAATCCACTCCACATGATAACTGTTACTGTTCTTCTCAAGACATAGGCCTACAAAATGTGCATGAACTAACTAAAATATCTGTAATGCAAATAAAAGGTTATAAAGTCTGCGAGAAGCTCGGAGCTTCAGAGCAACAGATAAGAACTGGTCGCTCCCACGCCACGGTTCTTTGCGATCTGAAATGAAAGCCGGCTCGTCAATTCTTAAAGCGACAGTACACATTTTTTATATAGGCTACAAAAGACCCAACAAATGACCTAAACCTGTGAATTCTTATTGTTTTAGCTTTCCTACATAATATTCATCATTTTAATCATGGAATATGCCTATTAATGAAATTTCAAATTCAATTTAAATGATCTTTTTAACCATTTTTAAACTATTTCTATGTATTATAACTTAAAGTCTACTTTGGCTGCTACAAGGATTATAAAGATGACAGTGGGTTAATTGATTAAGCATCCTCATATTTAGCCTATTAATTTACTCATCATTTCATTTCATTTAAGATGAGGATGACTCAGAGCCACAGACCTCTGCACATAGGGCAGGTAAGCATAAGACTGATCATCTCTGTGACTGATACAGGTTTAAAAACTATCAAGGCTTTTTCTTATAATTTCATTTAATTTAGGGGCAGCCACATACCACACATGAGGAAATGTGGATCAGGAGACATTTAGGGCAGGTGGGCATAAGGCTGATCATCTCTGATATGATTAATAGGTAGGCCTACATGTTTAAAAACTAGCATGTTATATCATATGGTACGCATATTCAAGATACTATACAATAAAATAATATTAATAATTATGACAATAATATACTACTTCTACTACTACTACTAAAAATAATAATACCCATGGTGCAGTTTCCTAAAAATTCTGAAGGCCGCTCATTTGGGGGGGGGGGGGGGGGGGGGTGGGAGGGGTTGCCCTTTCTGCAGGTTAGAGCAACTGCCCTTTGAGATTCCTGTGCACGTCCCTGACTCTGGCATATTTATAATGGCTTATTTCTGTTTCTGCTGTTCTTTTAACATTCCGACCCAATTAACTGCATTTCAGATAACATTTGGTCCCATTCAAAATAGTGTCAATTTTACTCTTTAGTCAGTGCAACATGTTTAAATCTACTCAATGGTTAAAAAAAAACTATTAACACTGGAATGTGAAAACTGTTGAACACTGGTGGCACCTGCAATAGAATGGACGGGTAATGGCATTTCTGTGGAGTTGAAATTGCGCTGGCCATCTGTAAAATTTTACACAGACTTTTAACTCCACTGTTAAAGTAATTTGACTCATCATAGTGTTGTAAATACTCTGTCTGGAGTTATACAAGTTTAGTCTGGAAGTTTGACACCCCATTTCTTACTGTGTATTGGTTGGAAGTTGAATTGTCTGATATTCAAACAAAGTGATGGCACGCTCCTCCAAACTCCTAGTGCACCGCTACGACTCACTAAAGGAATTCAGTTTTCAGCGAAGTGCCTTTCACACTGTACACACGTTGACAAAACGTTGAAAACATCCTGGAAATATTATTTTAAGTTGAAAGGGGAAAAACACAGTGTTTCAAGTCACATTTTCTCCTCACCTCTTCTCCTCCTTCCATTCTTTTATTTTCCCTCCATCCCTCGTGATTTTCTCTCCTCCCATCTTCCATCTTCCATCCTCCTCATCAGGGTTGGACTGGCCATCTGGCATAGCGGGCATTTCCCGGTGGGCCCTGCACCCTCGTGGGCCCCTATTGGCCATCTGGCATAGCGGGCATTTCCCGGTGGGCCCTGCACCCTCGTGGGCCCCTATTGGCCATCTGGCATAGCGGGCATTTCCCGGTGGGCCCTGCACCCTCGTGGGCCCCTGGCCATCTGGCATAGCGGGCATTTCCCGGTGGGCCCTGCACCCTCGTGGGCCCCTATTGGCCATCTGGCATAGCGGGCATTTCCCGGTGGGCCCTGCACCCTCGTGGGCCCCTATTTTTTCAGAAATGGTTTTGTTTGTGTGTTCGCTACTGAGGTCTTAGTTTGTGTGTGTTTTCCTTTGCTGGCTGGGGGAATGTGTTTGTTAAATCACTGTGTGTTTTGTTCTACCAATTTTTTTTTTTTTTTACATTTCTGAAAAAAGGGGCCCATGAGGGTGCGGTCAATCTTATTTTAAGTAAAACTCACCTAATAACGAGTACTTTTAAACTGGAATTTAAAACTATAAATGAGACTATTTATACTTGTTTTTGAACATTTGTCCATGGGGCAAGATATTTTTACTTGGTGATATTTTTTTTACTTGTTGTAAGCAATATTTGCTCGAAAGGAGTAAAATAATCTAATCAAGTAAAAATATCTTGCCCCATGGACAAATGTTCAAAAACAAGTATAAATAGACTCATTTCTAGTACTACATTTGAGTTACAAAGACTAGTTATTGGGTGATTTTTACTTAAAATAAGACCGACTAGATGCTAAGATTTTATTTTTTTGCAGTGTGGTGAGTCAGTTCTAATCATGAGGAGCCCCTTTTAATCCAAAAGTGCCCGAGCCCTATTCTATTTCTGCCCCAGTCCAGCCATCCCCCCTCAGTGACCCAGTCAACTGCTGTTTGTTTTAACTTGTCGTGCGTTATTACTCCAGACACGCACTGCGCTCACAACTCAGGAATCTCCCTTTCATTCGGCTAATTTGCGCTGTAATTCCATGAAATCCCATTTAGTCACAGCAGAGTTCAGAGTTGGCCTTTCTTACGCTGATGAAGAAACAGGGCAGGGACTGATGTGATTGGTTGCAGATTTACAGTATGTATGTACTGCAGGTGGACGTACGTATACACGATGCACATAAAAAAGGGCATAGAAATGTTGACTGCATCATGTCCTTTTCTGTAGCCTGACTACAAGGTGCGTCAGTATATCTTTAAAAACAGACTAAATTGGATGGGGGGGGGGTAACTATGGTGGTGGTGGTGGTGGTGTGGAGGGAGGGTGATGGTGGATGGATGATGCCTTGTGTGTTGGCAGGTCTGGTTGGGGGCTGTGTCTTAGAGGTTGTATATGTTTACTGGGCGGGAGACATAGGTAACTATGGTGGTGTGGGGGTGAAGGTGGTGGGCAGATGTCTTTCTTTGCGGGTTGACAAGTAGCAGGGGCGGAGCACTGGTATTGGGACAGAGGGGGCGGGAGATGTGTCAGAGGCGTTGGGCCCACGAAATACCGTAGAATGGGGCCCCTACAAGATGTTTGGCAATCGAAAGACACTGGCGGGGCCCCCCCCCCCCAAGTGGTGAGGCCGGGGGTTCCTGGCCCCTATGCCCCCCCCCTCTGCTCCGCCCCTGACAAGTAGAGGTGATTGTGATGGGAGGAGTGGGGCAGGGGCGTGTGTGTGTGTGTGTGTGTGTGTGTGTGTGTGTGTGTGTGTGTGTGTGTGTGTGTGTGTGTGTGTGTGTGTGTGTGTGTGTGTGTGTGTGTGTGTTAGAGTGTTTGCTAGTTGCAGTTGCAGACGTGCTATAGTGGTGACGGTGGGCGGATGCCTTCTTGTCAAGTTGACAGGACAGTTGTCAGTGATGCGCAACCGGAATTCGTAAGCTACAATTCAGTTGCCACTTGAACTGGAACATTTTAGGCTGGGCATTGATGTGAGCCAAGACCAGTCCACCATTGCCTGGTTAACACCAGACCTAATCACAAGTTGTAAATTCCGTAGGGGGCAGAATACTTGGCTATTATGACACACTGCCCTGCTCTCTGATTGGGCAGAGAAACTGTAAAGGTCGGAATGCTTGGCCATTATGACACGGGGCCCATGATCTTGGCCGTTATGAGTCATCCTCGCCAGACTGTCTTTCAGATCGAAACGATTGTGTAGAACTAAAGACAGTATGGGAGTTCCCAGGCTACTGGGACAACACATTGTTAGCAAAGACCAGTCCCCCAGGCATTGAGAGAGACAAAGAAGCCATGTGACAATGATGTTAGTCATCTAATATGAGCTATTTTTATTTTATTTGACATAACGGTGTCATAGCATTGTCATAATGCAGTCATAAATGTGTCATAAACATAATGCCAATGTCATAAACGTTTTATGACCATGAAAAGTTGACATCGTTTGGCCTGTCTTTGTCATAACCGAATTTCACTTAAAGACAAAGTCATGCAATGTTTATGACATTGACATAATGTTTATGACTCATTCATGACTGCATTATGATGTTATGACACCGTTACGTCATACGTATGACGCCGGCGTCAAGTAAAGTGTTACCTTTCTATCTGACTATCTTGGAGAGCAGTGTTTCCCAACCTTTTTTGTCTTGTGTACCCCCTAAACATTTTCGTTGTGCCATGAGTACCCCCCAAGACAAGTTCTATATTGCTTTCTCTATCCCAATGTAACTAAGTACCATACATTTGTTACAATTACATGTTTGCAAGTACCCCGTGCAGTGTGCTCGCGTACCCCTAGTGGTACACGTACCCCTGGTTGGGAATCACTGTTGTAGAGGCCTGCTGTAGCAGCTAGTGCTGCAGGACTGTAGCGAAGGGGAGTAGAGTTGCCCAGCCGGGACTCGAAACCAGACCTTCTGGGGTAGTAAATTAGGGTTCTGACTGCTACACCAAAGAGCCATGCTCGTTTGTACGACAATCAGAACACACCCACAACCCTAGTGATGGTCACTCCATCACACTGCAGTCCCCTTCGGGAAGCGCACACGTGCGCTTCACACACTCATGGTGTCCCTCGCGCAACTGCCCATCATGCTTCTCCAATCCAGTGTGCCCCATCAATGCTTCACCCATCACTGGGGTCCCTCACACTGGACTCACCCTCAGAGCGCTGGTTTACTACCCCAGAAGGTCTGGGTTCGAGTCCCAGCTGGGCAACTCAACTCCCCTTTGCTACAAGGACTAACACCATTAGCACCGGAGGTCCAGGCCAAAATTATCAACAGTCAACCGGACAAATGCCCCGTATGCCATATGACCAATCCAACCATGTTTGGGAGGTAACTATGGCAGTAACTAGGGCTGCACGATTATGGAAAAAAATCATAATCACGATTATTTTGGTCAAAATCGTAATCACGATTGTTAAGCACGATTATTGATATTTTTTTGCAGACTTTTTTGAAAATTATAACAAGATGAAATATAACCAAGAATGAATTATATACGGGATGAGCAAAATAAAATGAATTGTAATAATTATGTAAAGGCAATAGCATGAAACTTAAGTGGACAGATTTCTGTCCAGAAACACCAGCCTGTCAGTATGTTCTGGCTTCAAGGACGCTCTCAAAAGTAGGTCACTATTGCCACGATTAAATCACGATTAAAATCATGAGTTCGATTTCACTATTTTATCACGATTTTGATTATTTTTCTATTAATTGTGCAGCCCTGGCAGTAACTATGGTGGTGGTGGTGGTGGTGGTAGTGCTGATGGTAGGCGAATGGCATCTTTGCATGTGTTGTAGGTAGGTGGATGTAGGCCACATGCGTGTGTGCTAGGGGTGGCGGTGGGATAGAGGGGACACCATGGTGGTGTGATTGTGATGGTGCGTGGATCGGATGCCTTCATTGTGTTATTGGCAGTGTGGAGTTGACTGTGGGTCGGAGGAGGTGGGTCGGGGCGTCTTGTCTTTTTGGGTTGCCTTCTTTGCGCGTTGGCAGTCTGATATGTCTGTGTAATTCACAGCAGCTGGTTCAGTTGTTGCAGGCACAGTGTGGCAGAGTGGTCTCCTTGCGGACATTCTTATGAAAAGCCATGCAAAGACAAAGGCCCTGCTGCACAATCTAACCAATCTATGAGAGGTTAAAAAACAACAACAAAAAATTGGTCGTGTATGTGTTTTGTTTTGGTTTGGTTTTTTACAGTACATCCTTTGTCTTTGCTCAGCAAAACATGAACTGTTAACTTCTCGTGATGTGGTCGGAATAATGATTTTGTGAAGGCAAAGTGGTCTGTTATTTTATCATATGAAAACAAGACGTGTATTGTTGCGTATTTTCGTTAAAAAAATTAATAAACGGCTGTGTGTGCGGGAACATTTTTGCGTTGTTTATCCTGGTGCTCCGCCGTCATGTTTATGGAAATCAGATCAGCTGGAACATTTCTTTTTTTTGTAATTCATTTTTTTTATTTTATTTTAATTGGTAAAAAAACGATAGTGTCAAACAACTCAACACCCAACCACAACACATCCTCAGCAACACACACATCAAACCATCCAGATTGTCAGAAAACAGCCATGCCAAAACCAAGAGAAAACAAAGATCTGAAAGAAAGGAGAGAAAACACCCAAAACAATACAAATAATAACGACACACAAAATACAACTTGCCGAGTCAGCTGGAACATGTGCAATCGAAAACTATAATTTGGCATTATGCTTTATTGACCAAAATGTTTTGCCCACCCCATCAACAAACAATACAAAATATAATAAAAGAGAAGAAAAGGCAAATATATCGCCACAAATTCCTCTGTCATCTGGAATTGGGAAGGTTAGCCGTAGCAGTGTGTTCATAACTTTTCAAAACCAAAACAGATTTGGGTGAAGGTTCATTTTCTGTCTGTCTGCTGGCTTTTTCATGCCACAACATCCTATTATTCCAACAAATTCAACAAAGAAGACTGCAAGAGCAGTATTTTTATTTATTTATTTATGTGTCTATTTATATTACTTTTCTTTGCACATTTGAATCACATTGGCGGTGTGTGGTCATGTCAAGATGCTGAAACATCCCACTTTGTTAATGAATTCAAGAACATCAAGAGTGCGACTCAGTGCCACATTTTTATTTCATTTAATTTCACATATTAATCATGCGTATTGTCAGTGTGTGGTCATGTCAAGCAGGGCCGATGACAGCTGTCGCCGGGCCCTGGGCAAAATCATCTGAACAGGACCCCTCCTCAACAACACATATACTGTAGTACCATGTAATGGGGACACAGTTCTGGGCCCCCCATCTCCCTGAGTCGGCCAGGACAACTGACCCATTTCTCCCTCCGTTAGCTTTCCTGAATTTACGAACAAAGTGCCACATTTTCATTTATTTATTTTCAGTTATTTTTCTTTACACATTTTAATCATGCACATTGGTAGTGTGTGGTCATGTTGAGAGTCTGCTTCCCTCCAAAACATTTTCCAGCCTGTCATTTACCATTTCACTGGCTCATGTCTGAGTCACTCCATCCTGTCCCCAGGGCCGCCGACAGCTTGGGCTGGGCCCGGGACAAGCGTATCTGAAGGGCCCCCTCACACGCAATACATGCAAAGTGCAGAGGACCCCAAATCTGTCTGGGTCCACTCCCCAGCAAGTTTCAGCTGCTCTCGGTTTTGTTTGTGTGTTCTCTACTGAAGTCTTAGTTTGTGTGTGTTTTCCTTTGCTGGCTGGGGGAATGTGTATATAAAAATCACTGTGTGTTTTGCTCTGCCATATCCGTTACTGGCTAGTTAGCATACTAGCACTTCATTACTTTAGTGGCTTTGACCAGAGAAGCAGCATTGCCTTTTAATGCTTTTGGAACTCAGCGTTTCTTGTTTCTGTCTTTCTTCTTTCTTCTCTCTGTCAGCGTTTCTTCTCTGCTCTCTGTCTTTTTCTTGTCGTCTGTTTCTCTCTCTTATCTCTCTTTTTTTTTCCTCACTCCCCCTCTCCCACTCAGAAAAAAAAAATCTAGTTTTAAATGTGTGAATTTACAGTAACACCTTCTAGAGTTCATTTGTTGCAGAGCACTCTCTACGTTTTGAATTAACACTGCAATTGTACTGTGTAGAATGCGTTTGGGTTTGTGGATAATCCAACCTCAATAGGACCCACAGGTCCAGTTCTGTGAGTTCTGTGTGGATTCTTGTGCGCTTGAGTCATAGTGTATGAACACGCTGAAGTGATTTGTTCAGTGGAGCATTTTTCACGCCAGGTTCACACAGACTGTTTTATCATCATTTCTGAAAACAAACAGAGTGCCCTTCTTTTTAAATTCTGTGTATTTTCTCAAGGCAGGTGTGCTATTCTGTATAAAGTAGGCGAGACGGCCCTTGTGTTTTAACAGACACCTTTCTGAGTCTCGTGCCTATGTTAGCGGGAAACCTAATGGAGCGTATCGCCGCGAGATCTGCTGCTGTCGCTGGAACCGTTAATGAGACGTTTGTTTGTATGTGTAAAATAGAATAGTGTAAACCTCACATGTTTGCAGGGAAGCTGGCAAGGGGGGACAAATGGGTCATTTGTCCTGGGCCCAGGTAGAGAGGGAGCTCAGAATTGAATCCTCATTACATTGTACATTGACTTTGCCCTGGGCTAGGGCTGGGCAATATGATGATATATATCGTTATCGTGATATAAAAGTGTATATCGAGACCTTTCTCCTATATCGTTTATATCGTGATAGTAATTTTTTAAATTTTATACAATTGAATATCATTTAATTACATTTCATGTTGTCACAATACACACTATAAGTTAATGTAACTGTAAAATTACAGGAATAAAAAGATCCATTTTAAAGAAAGGTTGTTTTGTGACATGAAATAATAAAGAGCAAATAAAGAGAATAACTGAAAACGTGATATATATCTTTATCGTGATGTAAAGTAATCCATATCGTGATATTGTTTTTTTTTTCCATATCGCCCAGCCCTGACCTGGGCCCAACCAAAGCTATCAGCAGCCATGCATGTATCCATTGGTCAGAGAGTATACCTGACCACCATATGCATAGCCATGGGTGGACCTGGGCCCGCCCACTTGACATCCACGCCCACCCCATTCACACTCAACAGTCAACTGTTGCCTCTTTGAACTATAATTAATGGCATAGCACTGAGCGATAATTAATCATTTTGTCAAAAGTCTGGTTCATCTTCTGTGATTTCTATGATTTCAATTTCAAACTATAATTTTTGGGCGCGGTATTACAATATCTACCTACATGCTTTCGGGTTGGGCCCGTCCGATTTTTTCTGGGCCCACCTGTTTTATTGTTTCTGCCTACGCCCCTGCTGACCACAGCAACGCTACATTATTCCATGAAGCAATTTTCTTCGTGATCAGTGTGCACAACAACAGCCTGGGCGGTCCGTAGGACCGATGGCACAGGTGTGTTTATTCGTTCTTAATGTGTCCAATCAGCTATCCAACTGGAAAACGACACCAGTGACTTTACTGCCTGTAACAACATGGCAAATGTTGAAAATCGCAAATTGTTGCATGCTTACTCGCTCCCACTCGTAGTATAACTCTCAGCAAGGAATGGCTGGAATTCGCACACAGATTTCACAAGAGTGCAGGGAAGCGTTGGGCCTCGTCTCCTCTCATTGCATCATGTTCCCTCCCAGTGGGATGAAGCGGGTGTCGGATGGAGATGCTGTGTTTTAGTCTCGTCTAGCCGAGCTGTTTATGGAGAAACCAGCGTGTGTTATCACGGCAAATAAGCGCGATAGGTGTTTGTTTGTGTGGTGTGAGAAGAGAACATGTGATGTGTGTTCCGACTTCACGTGTTGTTTAGCCGTCCGTGAAAAACCATTAGGACGTGACACGGACGGCCTTCTTATTCGTCCGTCCGTCCGTCCTTCCTTCTCGCTCTGTGTACATTATGCAGCGTGTCCATTACGGCATCACAGCTGAAGATGCGTGCGTGCCAACAATTATAAAGCTCGCAAATCCAGCTCCGCTTAGAGTCTCCACCAGCCAGGATGGAACGCTGCACATCTGTGAGTTTGTTGTAGGGTTGCCAGGCAACAACACTTGTTTTTTTTTCTTTTTTCTCTTCATTTCTTCAGAAGCAGTGTTGCCAAGTCCGCTTATTATACGCGACTTTGGGCTTCTTTTTTTGAGCAGTCGCTTTTAATTTTGTAAAGTCGCGGGTTGCGGTTTTTTGGGCTTGTTCTTTTCAAGGTTGGGCTTGCTGTTTTCTCCTGCTCTGGTGGTGATTTGAATGTGTTTCTCAATGGCAACTCGTTTTTTCTCACTCATCCTTACAAGTGACCCTGCTACAATATTGTTAACTCCCACTTTCTGTGGTCACTTGTGGGGATTTTAGCAGCCACGCAGATCCCCGTAAAGAGCAAGGTCTTCCCTGACCAGGCACGCGACTGACAACCAACCCTTTCTGTCGCTTCTTTTGGGCTTGTTTTCACGACGCCCCTCAGTCGCTTCTTTTGGGCTTGTTTTTAGGGCGTCAGCCGCTTATTTGTCGTAGAAAATCTGGCAACACTGTTCAGAAGCCCACCACCATAGTGAAGATTGAGCTGGCGTGAAGGATCCTCTTCTGGGTTTCACATTGTGTCTTTCCCTCTTTTTTCCCTTTTTTCTTCCTCTGATCTCCTAAATCTGTCTTTCCATCACTCAGATTCTTCCACTGTCTGTCTGTCTCTAAACCTGTTTTAGCCATAGGCCAGTCATCAGTTACATACTTTCCCTCTTTCTCTCTTCACTTGCCCTCTATCTATTCCCATATCTCTCTCTCTCTCTCTCTCTCTCTCTCTCTCTCTCTCTCTCTCTCTCTCATGCCATTCCATTATATTACTCAACCCCCCACTTTCGCAACTTAATCACTGCTCTCATCTCTTCTTCATGTCGTCTTCATCTCTCCATTTCAGACGTATGCTGTTGGCCTCAGACATCCTCTTCTCCATGCCAGCCCACTCGCTTTCAGTGTTGCCAGACTGGGCGGTTACCCGGCCAATTGGGCTGCTTGGGATGGCCGTCTGCGAGTAAAAATGGGAAAAATCGGCCATTTGGCGTTTTTTTTAATGCCGCTTTATGCCCATAGAAATCGATACCATTTGTAGAAATCCTGCGGAATTTAGCGACTCTGGCTGGTTTTTGAGCACCTTTTGGGCGGGATTTGATCAGACACATCTGGCAACACTGCTCGCTTTCTGGCTGGTTAGGCCTGACTCACTCGACACCAGATGGTCTGAGCCAACAGAACTGGGTTCCATTTTGGTAGAGTGGGAAGCTGTTTTGTATTTTGAGCAGCAGTACTTGAATTTGTGTGCAGATCAGGGCTTGACACTGGCACCTGCAAACCAGCCAAATGCTGGTGAAACTTGGCTGTGGCTGGTAACAATTTCAGTGTCACTAGCTAATTTGGCAGGTAGCTTATTCTGTGGCATGACAGACTGTATTAGGAAAGCCTATATTCTGCACTTTGCCCCTGATGTATCAATTGTTATTGTGTATTTAAGTTCAAGAAAAAGCTCAGTTACTCAGTGTCTATTTGTTTGATTTATATCCATGTAGAAAGCTATGCACTCATCTTCTTGTTTAGCACCTCATCTTCTGTGGTTAGATGAACAGTGTCATGATAAAGAGATAATAATTTCAAATTTGTGGCTAGTAGAATAGCTGGATGGCTAGTGACTCGGGAAAACCACTAGCCACAGTGGCAGGCAAGTAAAAAGGCCAGGTGCAGATGTGTTTGGAAAAAAAATCACAGCAGAGTGACCTCTGCTATAAGGAAGAGTATTCACAACACTGCGGAGAGTCAAATTACTCAGTGGAGTCGAAAGTCAGTGTAAAATTCTGCAGGTGACCAGTGTAGTTTCAACTCAACAGTGGCATGATTAACACATTCCAGTGTTAATATTTAAACAATATGTTGAAGTTTTTCCCTGAAAATATTTAACTGACGAAAGTGTAAAAATAACCCAAATACTATCTGAAACGGTGTTAATAGAGTTACATTAGTACCATTGGTTTTTTTAACTGTTCAGGTCCTGATCATTTGGATGTGTATCCCACATTGCCTCTCTTCTTAGGGCGTCAGACTTGTAGCCCAGAGGTTGCCGGTTCGACCCCCGACCCGTCAGGATGGTGGGGAGAGTAATTAACCTGTGCTCTCCCCCATCCACCTCCATGATTGAGGTACCCTGAGCATGGTACCGTCCCGGTTCTTTGACGAACTATATGTAGTTACTGTGCTTCGCCTTTGTACGGCAGCGCTGTGCTCTGCCATTTTCATATCCATCTTGTCTTTGCCACATTTTTTGCTTAAGCAGCACTTGCCATTATAATCCCATTATCCTTAAATCTCCCTGCTTTTACTTTGGTTTTAGTGATGGTGCAATTTTTGGAAATCCGCCCGAGGTCAAAGATGGCCACACAACTGCAATTTTGAAAGCAATTGTCTCTTATTACCACAGTTGTATTTTCTGGAGCACAAGTTGTGGAAATTCTCAATTATTCGCCATTGCTTTCTTAAGTCTGGTCTGGTTCAGGGTCTTGTAAACATGGCTGTTTCAACAGCATTTTTTGGGTAATTCACACTGCGCAGTTTCAGACACGTTTTGGCTGGAACATTCAGCCTGAGAATTCAACAGCTAGTACCCTCACACCGCAGTGCTTTCATTCATCTGATCTCTTACAGTAATTCATTTGTCACATACAATTATGGTATGATTTTACTGTATGCAGTGAAACACTCACTTTAATGCCTGTGGATTTGCAAACAGCATAATGACAACTAGTATGTAATTGTGAATGTAAATGTAACTGTTTTTAAAGAAACACTATGCAACTTTTTAATAGTCATGAAATGGCTTGGAACTCAAGGTTTTGCTTGACTGACCCGTTATGGCGAAAATGGCAATATTTCCATCACCATCTCGTGGTCCTGCTCCGAAACAGCACTTGCAGTTTTGCCTGGTGGCGCCGCGCCCTTTGTTGTTGTGGAATTTGCGGCCGCTAGGGGCGTCTAGATTTCTATACTGTATGAGCGGAACGAGACCCATTCACCTTCGTTTTCTAACTAAGCAGCAGCAGCTCGCTGAAAGCTGGCGAGCTGATTGTAAAATATCACGCTGGCATACATCGAAAACAACGAATGGGACTGCAAATAAATCACGAGCTAATTGAGATAAAAGGTTTGGACAGGCAAATAAATCGCTTGTGTGAACATTGGAAAAGGGCTTCAAAACGGAGAGAGCTGAACGCCAAAAGAGCAATATGGATTTTATCATTCATTCACTGCACTGGGATTTATGCATTAGCATTCTCAAAGCCCACGCCACCTCGTTTAGTTTACAAAGCTACACAAATGTATACGAGTTGAAATCTGATGGCGCACATTTTACTTGATGTCAAAGGACACAATCAGTTGATCGAGGCAAAACATATATGCTGTTGCCGATCAAGAGGAGTCAAAACGTGATCTCTAGCCGGCTTATGGATGTCCACTTTCACTTTCAACACCACACAAGATAAAAACGTGTCTTGTCACCTTGACTTCGAAATCTTAATTATTACAACAAAATAAGCAATAGCCTTTTGTCTCCTCGTTCTTCTAGAAGTGAATAGACGAAGCAGCGAACTCATAAGCAAGGGGGATAATCGCACATATGATAAAGCCCCTTAGAAGTGGAGAGAGCTGAATGCAAGGAAGGGAATCTGGCTAATTACAGAAGACGCACATAATCTTGAAGCCAATGTCTGTCTAATTTAGTTCAATGCACATTTTCGGCAGAACCACTAGAGGCCGCTATAAAGTTGTTTATATCGGCGTGTTTATGTCAAAGTTGCGTAGGTTATCTTTAACCCATCAAGACACGGTGTTATACATTTACTGTAACCAAAATGACAATGACCAAGTCGTAGTGCATTACAAAAGGTCCTCTGACATGTCATAGTATTGTAGTACTATGGTAGTTATCTTTTCAATGACTATTACAGCATACCACTGGAGGTACGTAGTGCATTAAAGGGGTATGCCATTATTTTGGGGCTTAATACAGTTAACATCGTTGGCTGGGGTTTATAAAGGTGGTAGAGTGTCTTATTTTTCATATTAAGCGTTGTCTTGCTGTAAGACAAGTTAAAAGAGGGAATATGTCGCTAAGCTAGTGAAAGTCAATGGATCCATGTAGCATTGTAGCATGCTACACGGATCCATTGACTTTCACTAGCTTAGCAACATGCTCCCTCTTTTAACTTGTCTTAAAACATGACAATGGTTTACATGAAAAATAAGACACTTTATCACCTTTATAAACCTTGGCCAACGATTTTAACTGTATTAAGTCCCGAAATAGTGGCATACCTCTTTAAGTGGCTACAAATGCATGTCTACATGTAGGCTAGATAAGGCCTCTGAACTGGAAAGACTCGGGCTAGTCAAGGTGCAGTTAGTTTTCTCCAACTTGAGGGGTATACTAAGAAGCTGGTTCAGGAGTAAACCAGGGCAAGTTAAGAGGTAAATCATCTAATAGAAGAGCCTGGAGAATATGAGGACTCCAGGCTCTTCTATTAGATGATTTACCTCTTAACTACACCCGGTTTACCCCTGATTCATCTTCTTAGCATAGGCCCATGGTGCCAAGAGGATGTTGTTGGGACGGCTGGGGTCCCCTGATGATGTTCTTGGCTTTGGTTCTGTGTTGACAGTTCCTGCTGTAAATGTCCTGAAGGGTGTGGGGCAATGCAGTGCACACCTGGTGCCTGGTTCCATGTTCCATATTCCGCTGACCTCACCTTTGTGATATGGTGGGATATGTTTAGCTGGTCTTCTTTTGTTTAAGCAGTGATTCATTTCTTCTGGCGTTCCTGAAACTACCAAGTACATACTGTTAAAAAAACAAAAAACAAATAGCCATTGTTGTTTATAGAAATGGAAGCTCTCTCTCTCTCTCTCTCTCTCTCTCTCTCCCCCTCTATCTCCCCCTCTCTCTACACCCCCAGCGGGAAACACTATTAACCCCAATCATGCGTTCCCGTCATCACAGATTGGGGCTTTCCAGTGGTGCTTGAAGCCTGAAGTCAACCATGCATGCCCACTCCCCTACAGAGTACAAAATATAGTGTTAATTCAACACTGCATTTGTTTAGCATGTTCTACAGTGTATTTGGTCCCAAAGTTACTCTCTAAGAGTTAAATTAACACTGCATTGCTTTGTACTCTTGACTTTTCACCCCTCATGCCTGCAACCGCTTGAAGCCATTTGTCCATTGGTCATCCTGTCCGGCAGTGATATCATTGGAAACACCATGCACTATGCTACGCTGTGCGCTGCTACGCTATGCTATGCTATGCCTGGCCCCTGTTCCGTCAACCGTCCAAACCCTAGCCAAATCAAACACACCATGTCTAAGGCACCGGATTTTTGCGTTTGATAAATGCGTTGCTGTTGTCGTGTCTGCTGTTGGTGTTTCCAGCGGAGCTGACGTATGCAACAAGGGGTTTTGAAGTGACCCCTTCAGTATGTGTAGACCCCTGCATCTGCTTATTGTTACCAAAGTTAGGGTTTGCAATGCCCGCTCACTCCGTCAAAATCAATCTGCTGCCAAGTGTGGACAATGAAGTCGACACATGTTTACCATTTCGCTAAGGAGCTTTGGCAGACACACACTGCAGCCCAACACTGTGCAAGATAGCAGATGCACAGCAGCACTCTGAGTAGCAGTCTTAAAAGTGGCAGGTTTAAAGCCCACAGTCAATTTAATGAAAACTTACCATTTGTTGAGTTTTTTGATGCACGTTCTTCACAAAACACAGTGTGATATTATTGTACATGCAGCTGAAGTAGACAACTGTGTTATGTTAACCCTATCGCGCCGGATGCATCATATATGTCTCATCAAATTCAAAGCCCTCTCCACGCTGACACACAAAAAAATCGATCTGAAAAACATCCTGCGTGTCATTTCCAAACGTCCTGCAGTACACGGAAACCGCCACAAGAGAGCAGCGGTCGACAACAAGTTGACCACAGCTCGGCGAAAAACAGGAAAATGGGGTAGAAGCGGTTTCCCTGACCGACGCTGAGATTTCGTCAAATTGCATAAGGTTTGTGTACAAATTTCCGAAATATAACTCTACATCCTTTAATTTGAACACTTGCTTTGTGCAATTAAGCAAGGAAGAGTTTATATTTTTACACCGTGTTGCAGAGAGATCGTGCTAAAACTGATGAGACATATAAGCACCATCCGGCGGTGGCAGGAAGTCAGCCATCAATGCATTTGCTCCATAGGGAAACTTACAAAGCATACCACGACGATCGTTTAACAAAACACACAAGTTGTTTTACTTCAAGACAAAGATATTGCCTTAAGAAACAGGTTTTACTTGCAATTTTGAAAATGCAATGCAAAATGTTGAAATTATGATCTCGTAAAAAATGCATTGAAGTGAATGGAGAAATGGTCCAATTGTAGTAATGGACCCATATATTCAAATTACACATCAAAAATGAATAATGATCTATATTACACTCATAAATAGGTTGTTGAGCATTCGATCAGCTATGTTTTTACATAGATTTTAAAAAATTACCCAACCAGGCTGTGGGAAATGTAAAATATGGTCCTGCTAAAACAAGGATAGGCTTTAAAAAATGGCAGGATCTCACTAAATATTTAAAGATAATCCTCAAATTAAATTGTCTGACAACTTTTTTAAATAAAAAAAAAGTTGTAAATGTATTAAAAGTCATTTTTCTATGGTCATGAAATTGGAATTTTCATTCATTAAAAGCCTGATGCATCATATATGATGCATTAAATATCTCAGCGACCTTAACAAAATTTTGATTTTTTTTTTACATTTCTTATAAGGGACCAATATTGAAGCAAATTCCAAAAAATTAGAATTTTCTCTCATTGCTTTCATGGTTCAGGTTTCACAGGGTTAACATATACTATAAGTAAACAATCATAAACTAGGCTACAGTGAGATATGTGAGATAAACATATATAAAGAGTAAAACCTGAATATATAGGCTAAGCATAGTTGCTTCCCTCACGTCAGTCAGAAGTGCACTGTACACTTTGCACTGGCCCTGCACTGGATGTGAGTAAGGAAAGCCTGTGAAAGCTTACATTGCTGACAAGATAAAGCCTTTAAAACAGGAGCAGGAGTTTAATGAGAGCAGATGTTTCAGCTGTGGGGGTTATTGTCAGTGCTCACGGTGAATCAGACACAGACAGCTGTCTTAAATACATCCAGGTGTTTACATGAATTCTCTCGTTGGCTTTTTTTTTTTTTTTACTATATCCTGCAGCTTGGATAGTACCTTTCTGCCTGCCTGCCTGCCTGCCTGTCTGTCTGTCTGTCTGTCTGTCTGCCTGTCTGTCGAATCATTCATGCAAACGTCAAAACACCCATCCGTCCCTCCCATCACCCATCAACGTAATGTACAATCTTGGGCTGCTCGATTATTTTACTCAATATTGATATCACGATTTTTGTTCGGCGATATTTCTTTTAAAGACAAATAATTGTGCTGAACAATTCACAATACTTACTTCCTTTCAGCAGTGTGAGTGGAGGGCCATAGAGAAACACACATTGGTGTTCTGCATGACAGTTGGGTAGCAAGTCTGCTCTGTGCTTGCAATGACTCAAGTGGAGGCCTAGGGGAATATATTGCGCTCAGCGTAACCTACCTTTTGGCAGTATAGACAAATGACTAAAACATAGATTAAAATCGATATTATAAAATGTGATATTATTTGACAGCAATACTGATATCACAATATAGATTTGATACATTGCATAGCCCGAGTACAATCTTACCATCTGTCATAATGCTGTAATAACTAGATATTATTTAGGTAGGGTACTAGTGGTCTGCTGTACCTTGTGTGAGAATGCTCCAAAGATATGCAAAGCATAAGGCCTTCAGAAGTAGGATTTACATCAATGTTATATGGCATGATATGAAAGCTTGGTATCATTTTTGTTGTTTGGTACATTATTTTTCTCCTTATGTTATGAAGGGAGAAACGTAACTCACTAGATGTTGTGAGTGACGCGGTCTCAGCGTTACCACACAAATACACCTAGCGCGACGTGATTGAAGCGATACGAGCGATTGAAGCGACTACAGTATGTCCGTTACAAGCAGAAGGCAAGGCATTCAAAAAGCACCCAATCTGGCAACGCAGCTCAGGCTCAGTAGGCTTTGACCAGCTGACTGTATGTCGCCTGTGTTCATAGTTTTTTAACTGAGAATGCATTTTTTCTCGGGATCATCCATTCAAGGGGGGTATCAACATTGCCAAGGAACAATTCTAAACACAGGTGATGGCCACATGGTGTTAGCATGTGTTAGCTACCTGGGGGGAGAGGAGAGGAGAAGTCAGATGTGTATAGCGACTGAGTTTTACATTTTAGCTTTGTTGCTTCAAGACTTGGAGTTGCATTTGGAGGTGATGGTGATCTAATGCTGTGCAATATACATTTTTGTTTTCCCCTGGCTGCTCGACCCTGCACAACTCAACCTCTGATTGTTGGAAACCGCCGTAGGTCAAAATATTAGCTCACGTGGTTGGCTGCCAGTGTCTTGCCCCTCCTCACAACACCGTGTTGATAATAAAAAAGAAACCCATCGATAGGGAATTTCAGAGAAAAAACATCCAAAAAAGAAGGCCTGCACTGCACACACCTTGAAAAGGGGTTCTTTGCCGATGCAGCTGTTTTTGTAGGAATGGCTTTTGAGAATTGAGAACACACCCAATCGAGACGGTGGAAATGCTCAAAACTGATTGGCCCCCTATCTCGTTAGAATATGAAATATTCTTGACAATGTGTGTGGCTAGACTTAAAGAGAAGTGAACCTTAGTTCAGTGTCAGTTATTATGGGAGGGTCCGGGCTAGCGCAAAAGAGCCATTTCGTAAAAATAACAAATATGCTAATTGAAGAAGCTACAGTAACAGAATGCCAAACTCTAAACTGTAGGCTCAGGACTAGTGTTGTTTGTAACTTCTGCATGTGTGTGTAAACATGGACTTGTTGTTCTTCAGAGATATCTTGGTAGAACCATCTCCCCTGCTACATGTGGTCCTTTGTTGGAATGCCTTTGCGGTTTAGAGCAGTGTTTTTCAACTGGTGGGTCGTGGGTCGCGGAGGGGTCATGGGTGGGTCGCGGAGCTGTGGTGTAAAAAAAAATCGTAATTCATTGTTTCTCTAAAAAAAACCCTTTGTGCTTCTAACATCCAACTTTTCCTGCAACAATTTACCACTTTTATTTTGATAGGTGATTGAACTTGTGTCATCTGTCGTCATAGATTAAATCAGAATGTTTTTGCAAGATAGTAGCGTGCAACCAGTCATGCGAGTGTTGCTAAAAAAATTGGGTCGCGACCAAATGAGAGAGGAAAATGGTGGGTCCCAAGACTGTTCCAGTTGAGAACCACTGGTTTAGAGACTGCTGTGCAGGATAATGCGCTAAAACAGCAGGGATGTGAAAAGGTTTTATTATTACGGTCTCCTTTAACTCAAATACGCCACTACTGCTCGCTTGGCTTGAACCGCTTCACAAAAGATCAATGGTCGGCAAAAAACACCAATGTTTCAATTTGTTCCGAAGTATTTTTTTTACGTGTTTTGGTGACAGCTTGTTGGATTACTGTTTACATCCCTTTCACCTGCCAATGCAGCATCAATACAATTTTAAGGACATTACACCAGTGATGTGCCAACCAAGAATACTTTACAGTGGTTGAGGAAAACCACACGTTTATTTCCTAACAATGGCAATAAGTTACGACTTAACCCACTTCCCAGTAGCGTTTCAATGAGAGATTAATGGCTTTTCCCCTCATGCGGCATCAGTGATATCCAAGTGTGGCGTCGATGCAGACCCCATTCTGTGTAATTATTTTGACTTACTCTTGTTTTAACAAAGTACCCCACACTTACAACCAGCTCCCCACCACACACGCACGCACACACACGCACTCACACACACCTATATGCACTTGCACACACACACTCAGACAAAAATGCATTGAACACACACACACACACACACACACACACACACACACACACACACACACACACACACACACACACACACACACACACACACACACACACACACACAGAGAGAGAGAGAGAGAGAGAGAGAGAGAGAGAGAGAGAGAGAGAGAGAGAGAGAGAGAGAGAGAGAGAGAGAGAGAGAGAGCGTGTACCATATTCAGATGTCTTGAGGGGAGTATTTTATCCAAGTCTTGTGGTGCTGTATCACTGAGTCAGCTGGTGCCGGTGGTTTTGGAGGCCAATATTCAGCTGATCCGCCCTCCCTCAACTCCAAAGGCACAAAAAATGCCTTGTAATTCCTCCAGTTATAAATAAACATTTTACACGGCTTTGGGCTGCCATGGGTACAGTAGCGTGTCATGACCATGCGAGCAAACTAGGCAATTGCCAAGGGCGCCCCAGATGAAAGGAGGCCCCCCTGGCAATGATTCGTCCTGCCCTTGCATTTTTATTCTTTTATTTTTTTATGGTTTTCAACTTTTACTTGGACAGGACAGTGAAGAATGGGACAGGAAGCAAGTGGAGAGAGAGAGAGAGAGAGAGAGAGAGAGAGAGAGAGAGAGAGAGAGAGAGAGAGAGAGAGAGAGAGGGAAGGGTTGGCAAAGGACCCGGGCCAGAATTGAACCCGCGTCAGCCACGTAGCAGACGAGTGCCCCTACCATTTGCGCCACAGTAGGGCCCTGCCTTTGTATTTAATTGACTGCAATGGCAACTTTGTGAGTGAGGCAGCACCTCCCTAAGTTCAGTGACTGAAGAGCACAATGATACTGCTATCAAGACTGCTCTCTTGGGGGAGGGTGGCGTGGGGGTGAAGGAGGTGTGGTTGTTGTAAAGGCCCCAAGTCCATCTTTGACAAGGGCCCCCAAATGCCTTCGAAACGTGCCCTGCGGTGGGCACCAGGCTGTATGTAAATCTTCGCTTCAGGAAGGCCTCGTTGGAAAGCAATGGAAGAATCCCGGAGAGGCAAATGGGGTTGGCAAAACGGGGTTGCATTTCTTTGCGGCGGCCCCTTCGCCTCTTTGCGAATGACCAGATGAAACCTTATATTCCGGGCCGGCCAGCCAGCCAGGCACACTACTTACTTACTCGCGTTTTTTGGGGATTTGCAGGATTTTCCAGACACTCTGGCTTTTATGTGTGTGATACAGTACTGTATGTAGTGTGGAAACCATTTGTGAAGCCGTGTGTGCTCCAAGAAGAGAGAAAGAGAGAGAGAGAGCAGGGGCGGTTCTAAGGGGTGGCAGGGGGTGGCATTTGCCCCCCCCAGAAATATGATTTGCCACCCCAATTAAGAGCCCTGATTGTGACCAATAGCCTTAATGCTTGACATCATTTCAGACATAGAACTTTAGGTTGCAGGGTTTCACTTTAAGGGATTCACTGTATCACATAAGTGTGTGTGTCAATTATATAGTGTTTATAATTTTCCCTTAGTGTAGGAGCATGCCCCCCTGAAATACACTTCGCCACCCCTTTGCCACCCCAAGAATAAATGTCTGGAACCGCCCCTGAGAGAGAGAGAGAAAAAAGTTTATAACATTACACATTTACATCATTTTAGCATACTATTCCTCATTCGGTTTTGCTGACACATGGGCTGGTAAGGAGAATGAAAAAAAAAACCCTGAATTTAGTTCTTCATCCCTAAAATGAATGGCTGATGTTGATTGGCAAAGGTAGCCTAAACCTCACAGTGTTTTTTGGACAGGGCAGGTTGGCGGGCGGCTTCACCTTAAGTGCTGACAACCACATTGGCTGTACTTCGGACTGAAAAAGAACTCACACTTCCCTCGAGGGTTTAAGTCAGTGTTGCCAGATTTGTCTGGTCAAATCCCGCCCAAAAGTTTCTCAAAAACCGCCAAAATGCACTAAATTCAGCCCAATTTCAACAAATTGCATTGGTTTCTATGGGCTCAAAACTGCAGAAAAAAGAGCCAAATGGTCGATTTTTCCCGTTTTTACCGCAGACGGCCATCCCAAGTAGCCCAATTGGGCGGGCAACCGCCCAATCTGGCAACACTGGTTCTCGTCCTTTTTTTTTAGGCGTGCTTCAGCTTTGTGTCTCATACAGCAGGGGTTCCCAAACTTTTTTCCCTGCGCACCCCCTTTTAGATTTCAATGTGGTTCGCGCACCCCCTGAGCGAATATTTTGGTGTGCTGATGGCCGCGCAAGTATGGATTCACTGCTCATTCACTGCATATTAAGCACAGTCGTTTTTGGGGAATCCTCTTTTCCAATAGCCTTGGGATTAAACTACACTTCATAGGACCCTTCCAGCATACAATGCACCATACAATTAAAAAATAAAAACTACCATATTCGCCATTGCTCTATTCAGCTCGCGCACCCCCTTAAGGCAGGTCGCGCACCCCCAGGGGTGCACGCACCCCAGTTTGGGAAACCCTGTCATACAGTATTCTGAGGACAACGGTGCGGAGCCGGCCGAGACAGGTCTGTATTTTGATGTCCCTCCTCACAGTCATCGAACAAGGAAAGCCTGTCGAGTGTGGTTCTCTACTCTCTTCCACATCATCAAAGTCATTCATGGGGGGCAATCGCTATTCCGACATACCGCTATTCCGACATACCGCTATTCAGACAGCCGACATACCGTAGGGTTAGGGTTAGGGTTAGGGTCAGGGTTAGGGTTAGGGTTAGGGTAACTGTATGCACTCTCCCTAAACTTAGTAAAAGCTGAGCAACGTAGCACAAACCAAAGAAATTGCATAACTCGCGCCGGTATTCCGACAATAGACATCAATGTCGGAATAGCGACATGTCGGAATAGCGCCACGTAACCGTCATTCGTAACTTCATAGCACAGCCAGACCAGAGTTCAGTGGGAGTTGAGCGGATTCAGCTCTCCCACACAGTTCTTGCTCTCACGGTTGCCAGATGAGGCTGATGATTTCCAGCCCAAAAAATGCTCAAAACTCGCCTAGACGCACAAAAACCCGCCCGATTCTATTGATGTCTATGGCAAAAATTGGCCGGGTTTTTCTGCTAAATGCCATTTTTACCCGCACACTTCCATCCTAAGCAGCCCAATTGGGCGGGAAACAGCCCAATCTGGCAACACTGCTTGCTCTATGAAACAGAAAAGCAGTGCCGGCCGTAGGGCTTGTCGGCCACACTGCTGTCTTTGTAGTAGCCTGATAAACCAGACTAAATGTGAGATTAAATGTGTAATTTAGTCTGGCCCCGATGAATGAGACATCGGAAGATTGTTCATGGGAACAACCCGTTGTTTTTCAAACTGTGTCTGTGCCTATTGGCCAACGCGTTGTCGTCACTCCCTCAAAAGCCCGTCCGCTTTGCATCCAAAGATTCGAAACAAATTAAAACAAATCTCTGCATTGTGATTGGCCAGCCAGTTCTATTGTCCGAGGCTAGACCCACTTGCAGGCAAAAAAATAAATGTACCCACTGGCGGATGGATCTTTGTAGAGTATGTGTGGATCCAAGATCCGGTTCCGGATCCGGCAGGATAATAGGGTTTTTCACAGGATCCGGATCCGGTTCCAGGATCCAGGATCCGGTAGCAGAGGCTTTTCAGTCAAAATAGTTTGAGCCAACGTGATAAAAAGGGCCCACGTGTGTGAGTAGGCTATGTGTTTCAACCCTTTCGTAGGATCCGGTATCCGGTTCCGGATCCGGCAGGATCTTAAGCAGTGGATCCGGTATCCAGCAGGATCCTAAAAATCAGGATCCGGTGCATCTCTAGTTCCACAGCATATGGTGTCCTAACATAGCAATGCACCAGAATATTAGCAACAATGGACACGAATGGAAGAAAAAGAAGATGCTACCTTCAGATACGAAGTCATCTCAAAATCTAACGCACACACATCCATTTGCCATTTGCATGCATTTACATGCAGTGTTGCCAGATTGGGCTGTTTCCCGCCCAATTGGGCTGCTTAGGATGGCTGTGTGCGGGTAAAATGGAATTTAGCAGAAAAACCCGCCCAATTTTTTGCCATAGAAATCAATATAATTGGGCTGGATTTTGTGCTTCTAGGCGGGTTTTGAGCATTTTTTGGGCTGGAAATCATCAGCCTCATCTGGCAACCCTGTTTACATGCAACAGTTGGTCGACAAATGCTTTATACATTTGGAATATTCATTATCCTTATTAACTTTCACCTTAGCAGTAGCACAATGTCTGTGCATGTATGGTTTTATAAATCAGAATACTTTTTGTGCTTTCGACAATTCAGAGTTATTTTCATAACCAATGTTTCATGCAGGGGGATTGCACAGTTTCATGAATAGGGTCCCAGCACAGCAAAGACAAAACACACATCCAGGCTGTTCAATACAAAAAGAGTGTATTTGGACCTTATTTGTATTCTTGTCCAAAAATACAGCTTTGATTTAAAGCAGAGCTGGGGTTTTTTTAAATGTCAGACACATCTACTTACACACTAGACGCAGACGTTTGATGAGGGGGTTAGGATGGTCTACCCATGACTTGGAGCGTTGGTTTGGTTCGGCAAATCAAACATTTTGAGACAAACCCCCAAAGGAAAAGTAGGTTGGCCTTCACCACACTATACCACAAGTGAGACATAGTCTGGGAACCATCAATTCATTTTCTCTACTGTATCTTCACTATTTAAAATACTATCTAAAACTTGATGGATAGCTGTTTTCACATCTGGTGTTGACATTGTGGATTTGTTGACATTGTGGATTTTGTAGTTTAAACAGGCTACAAACTTTTGTTTGTCTAATAATATGCAATCCCCTCCCCCCCCTCTTCTGTGGTTGGGTTTCCCAAACTCACATGAAGATTTCAGCGAGGGTTTCCATGCTGTCTTTCAGACTAGAATGAGCGCTCAAGGCAGCATGGGAATATCCAGGCTACTGGAGGAAAAAGGCTGAAACTGCTGAAACCTCTAATCTTAGAGTCATTCCTTACGAAAATGGACCATGGTTTTACTATGAGAACTGAACCATGGTTTTTAGTAGTGTTGCACCGATACCATTTTTTGGGCCCGATACCGATACCCGATACCTGGCTGTGCAGTATCGGCCGATACCGATACCAAACAGATACCGATACCACCCTATTTGAAATAAACTTTTTATACTTTTTAAATACCTCATATATCTCATAATAATTTCAAGGCTGTTGAAGTGTCATACAATGGTATCGGTGCCCTATTTGTTGATACTCGCCGATACCGATACCATCATTTTAGTGCTGATCCACCGATCCACCGATACTGGTATCGGTATCGGTGCAACACTAGTTTTTAGTTACCCATAGTTTTTGGTCACGGTTTTTCTGAGCACGGTTTGTGACTGGTTTAACCATTGATTGACTATATAATATAATATATAATATATATAATAGTTCGACCATGGTTCGACTATGATTTACCCATGGTTTAAATATGGATTTAACCATGATTTAACTATGGGGGCTGCCCCCTTGCACGGATGAGGCATAAATGCGATTTTGTTGTGTGCAGAGTGTCACAATGACAATGGGAGTTGGAGTTTCCCAGGTGGGCTTTCACTTTCTTCTCCAGATAGGAGCCCAGATGCAGAATGGATTATAGGCACATGGTGTCTCAATCACCTACTGTCTTTCAGATTACATATACATTTGAAAGTATAAATAAAAAAATACAAATAAAGTTTATTCTTGTTGATTTTGTTGTTTCTTTTTGATGTAGTTTGCTGTCATCAAAGTTGGAAAGGCTAGGGTCTGATCTGCCTCATAATAGGCTATGGTTGCCAACTGTCTGTGGAAAAATACAGGACACCTCATTGTCACGAGGGTCTGGGGGCCCTCCCTCAGAACATCTTCTATTTCTTAAATGCAATTTCATCTATTTTAACCAAATGATGTCCTGTTTCAGCACAATATGGAACTGTACTTTTGTTTCTGAATACGGGACAATTCCGTATGTCAAGGGACAGTTGGCAACCGAGTTCCATAGAGTAATGTCTTACTATTTCTTGAAAAACCTTTGCTACCGTACTACACTTCTATGACATTACATACTGTACATTGAAACAAGGACATTGCTATTCTGATAGCGACAAACTTATAACAGGAGCCATGTCTAATAATGTTCCGTCTACATGTTTCTAATTTTGTGCGCCTGAAATACACAGCAGTGTCTACCTGGCAAGAACATTAACGGTGACGTAACAGTTGTAACAACATTCTCAAATCTGTTTATCTGTTTTGTCAGATTCGCAAAAGTAAATGTTTACCATTTTCCGGATGGGTGATAACAGTAGTATAGATTAGAAAATGCCATATTTAGTCTATACAGTTGAACACAAACATGACACAGCAGTTTATGAATATGCCCCCTATGACTTCCATAAACAAAAACAAAAAACACTCTTTTTTTTTCTTTGCAGCTGCCACGGAGGGAAGAGTGAATGGGGGAGAAGATTTCTTCCAAAAGGTAAGACCATTTTCCATTTCCCATATACCTAAGCTTCTCTTTGGCACTGCACATGTGCCAGCTCCTCTAAGGTCTTTTTAAGACCAATGACGTATGGAGTTCTAATCATCAGGGGCGGTTTTAGAAAATCTGAGGCCCTGGGCAAAGAACAATTTTGAGGCCCCCTTTAAATTATTAATTTATAATCGATGGTGTTTAAATACAGGCAGTGGCATAACAACGGAAACATGGGCCCAAAAGCAAGATTATCTAGGTGGGCCCCATCAAACTGCGGCCAAGGGCACTGAAAGCCTAAATTACCACCGCATGCAAAATCGATGCTTAAATGTCGATTGACGACGGGGCCCCTGACTGGACGGGGCCCCGGGCAATTGCCCGACCTTGCCCAATGATAGAACCGCCCCTGCGAATCATGTTCTAACCATCAATACTGTCGTGTGGCATGCTTTTGCCAATTGTTTTCGTATGTTTCATCCGTAATCTTAAGATCCTCAATTTTGTGTCAAAATATGTATGAACAAAACTGTGTCAAACATTCCACGCATCGATATTAGCAGTAAGAGGCTACCAGATTATTTGTTTTTGGGCATTCAGTGTCCCCTGAGAAAATGTGAAAATACAGTTGGTACAAGGGTGATTTTAACGCAATATGTAACAAGAAATAATAGAGGATTGGCCTCCAGAGGCCCCTTGCCTCTTGGGCCCCGGGACCTGGGCCCGGTAGGCCCGTGCAGTACTCCATCCTTGCAGGCTACCTGTACCCAGCCTCAGCAGTCTGAAATGTAGGTCACTCAATCTCACCCCTCAGCTGGCAGCCGCTTGCTAACGCTAACACCCCCAATGGCGTACAGTGCTAGCATCAAACGCAGACTCTCTTAAGTAAGTGAGGTTTTACGGCTGCAGTTAATGGCTGAAGCGTGCCAAACGTTGGACGCAGACTTGCAGACTTGAGTGGGTTAAGTTTGTTATTTTAATCACACCCTTTCCCTTTAAAAAAAACTCTTGAGGCAACATGTTGACAGCGCGTGAAGAGAAACCCGCAGGTTTTAGTGCCGTTTCATACTTGTTCCCATCAACACGTTGTCCCGGCAACTGTTTGAAGCTAAGGGTGAAGTTCTACCAACTGCATCGCCACGGTAACATGCTTTCATCAGAATCAAAGAGGGGGGCGACTTCACAGTAAACTCCCAAATTGTCCCGCTGAGATTTTAATCACCCATGCTTCTACGTCTGGTGGTTTTTTTTTGATGCCCGATACCCCACTAAAAACACCCGACGGTGGATGATCGTCGGCTGGTTTTGACAGGCAGTACAGAGGGGTGTAGCTGGAAGATTGGGTTCCACATCTGAGTGCTTCAAGGAGGGGTGGGGGGGCTCTGGGGGATGTTGGCTGTGGCTGGGATTCATGGAGGAGGTGTGTGTGTGTGTGTGTGTGTGTGTGTGCGGGGGGGGGGGGGGGGGGGGGCAGGTGTGGAACTTAAGTTTGTGTCACGGTGGCAGGTAGATTTCAAAATGTACCAGTCACTCACTGTTTTGGGGGTGGAACTTAAGTTTTTTCCCCACCAGTCACGGTGGCAGGTAGATTTCAAAATGTACCAGTCACTCACTGTTTTTACCAGTCAAAGTGACTGGTGGGTTGAAAAATTTACCAGTCACCACTGAAATTTACCCATCATTGGCAGGTGGACGGGTGCTTATTTCAATCCCTGGTGTGTGAGTGTGTGAGAGTGTGGCGGGGGATTGGTGCCCTGTGGAAGCTGTGTGCGTGCGCCTGTGTGTGTGTGTGTGTGTGTGTGTGTGTGTGTGTGTGTGTGTGTGTGTGTGTGTGTGAGAGAGAGAGTGTGTGTGGGGGGGGGGGTTTATCGACTGACGTTGGGGGGCGGGGGCATGGATGAAAGGTAGACAGTACTCAGGTGGGGGGGGCGGGGCATGGATGAAAGGTAGACAGTAGTCAGGTGGGGGCGGGGCATGGATGAAAGGTAGACAGTAGTCAGGTGGGGGCGGGGCATGGATGAAAGTTAGACAGTACTCAGGTGGGGGGGGCGGGGCATGGATGAAAGGTAGACAGTAGTCAGGTGGAGACTCGGAACTCTGAGGAAGGTGCGTGTGTTTGCGTGTGTGTGTTTGTGTGTACACACTATATAGTCTATATACCCCCCGTATAGTGCTGTTGGCAGTGGCTGTTTGTGTGTGTGTGAATATGTATGAGTGTGTCTGTGGGGGTATAGTGTTGTAGGCGGTGGTTGTCGTGTGTGTGATTG